>NC_092172.1:23969551-24269551 GCF_045791955.1 Oncorhynchus clarkii lewisi | reverse complement strand
AAACCTAACTCCACAAATATAACCAGAGCTTATATCTGAGAAATGATTTGACAGCTGTGGGGTACAGAGGCCCAGCAGTGACACATTTGTGCCCCCTGTGTCTCTTTCTAGGTACAGAGGCCTGGCCTGCAGTGACAAAACTGTCTTTGACTTGTGTAGTGACAGTAGATTGTTACAGCTGTTATGAATGAGTCCAAGCATAATGTGATTGGATTCCCATAGCCATCTGTTCCCCAGTCAATACAATTCTTTAGATAATGTAGAACCAGTCAAAGGACAACAGCTCATCTAAGTTTCCAGTAGCCGACACAGTAGACGTTCAGAGGCTATGCATTCAGACTCATGCACCACATCACGTTAAGGATTTCTCCAGTATACAGCCGTAGCAGTCAATGATACATTGTATGGTTATTTGGAGACAAAGCCAGGTAGAATGGTAATAGCATTTAAATGACTGTGCTTGACTTGAGTGCACTACACACTGTATTGTTTCCAGCCCAGCAACACCACACAGATGACTCAGAGTCAAGGCCACCGAGAACAAAGAGCCAAAAGTAGGAATTATCTTCAAGGGTTCTTTTCAAACCAAATCTCACAGTGATCCTCTGTTGATTTGTGAGACATTTGTGCAGGGTGCTATGGCAACCATGGCCCTGTCCTGCTCCCTCCCCTCCAGAGTTGTATTCTACATTCTGGAGACGGCCAATCAGATGTGAAGAACTGAAGTGCTGCCTGGCGTCTGACCCCATATTTCTGCTGTGATGATGGAGATGACAGGAATAACATGATCATCAGCCAGAGAGAGGTGAGCCACACGGGTACACTTACCCTCCATACAAGAACACATTTGTTCCTGTAAGGCAGATCTATCCAGCTGGAAGACAATAAGCTATAGTAGAATGAGTTACATCACCATTAAGACAGCCGTTTTCACGCAGACAGTTCAGAGGTGCTGTTAATGTTGGAATGTTATTAGTGAAGACAGTGGTCCATCCTCATTATGACAACAGGTGTTCAGTGGGTATAAAATGATGGAATCTTCTCATTTTATTCCTCTTTGATTGGATACATCCATTTTCTCAAAGCAAAAATCTCAAAGCAATATCTGCCAACACAACTGTTATTTTTCCACCTCGCTTCACAATACACGGTCAACAAAATATGAAGTTCACCAAATGCAGGACTTCTCAAAACAACTAAAACAAAAGGAATATTCTCTATTATAGTTGGCTGAATGACAGATTTTATTATAGCACCAGAAGCTATACATGGGGCAAGGGGCATGGACTTGAAAATAATAAAATATATGAATTGAATGTGCTGTACATAAAGTCTGCCAAAAGACAGGAGGTGGTACTTACAGACTCCACCATTGAGCAGAACACATGAATCTGTGACCCAAACATTGACCTAGAGAACAGTGAAGAGAAGAGTGAACGGCCTACCCACAATCCACCATGCTAGTAGGTCAGGTGGGCTGAGTGGAGACGCTCAACCAACACATTGGTTGACATTTGCAGAATGGGCATTGGGCAAGGTAGTGGGGAATGGTCAAGGAAAATGTGTCACCAACACCAAGAACTCTTGGAACATTAGGCCAAATGAGAACTAATCAAATCAAGAGGAGGAAAGGTTCTGGACCACAGGTTGGTCAAGAACCAATGTAGGCCTACAGTCTTCTTCAGTTCAAAACCAGCTAAGGGGATTATACATTCCTCTTTACATATACACACAGCTGTGCTGTCAGAGCATATTGACTTTACAGACATATAAAAATACTTGTCAACTAGTTTGATAAGAAAAGTATGTATAAAAGTATAAAGTAAAAACATTTAATCAAGTCCATCAAATAATCACTTTCATGTTTCTTTTTGTCTTATATTACATGATATAACAACACTACAATAGTTCATTGGTTTCTATTAAGCAGAAATACAGATCATATTGAAAAGGATGACAAGACAACAGAATGTGTGAATTGTCTTGATGTTAACTTTAAAGGTGAGAGGTCAGGTGATAACCTCCATGTGACTGTGGGAGTCATGGAAACAGCTCCCAAACTGGCCCAGAGTCACACCAATAACCTTGGAGGACATGAACACATCTCCAAGAATAATTGAAGGCAGTGTGTAACAAACAACCATGTCATTGAAATGAAGTTACAGTTTGTTTATGAGTGAGCTTCAACAGCTCAATACCTCTGTCTACTTTTAAGTAATAACTACGTTCCAAAAGAGAGCCAAATAGATGGTACAAAAATCAATGTTCCAACTGAGAGGGATTGATTTGAAAATATATGTCAGAGAGGAGCATTTCTGAAACTGGTCTGCTATTAACATCATCATTATCAGTGAGGTACATAAATACTACCCATGGTCTCTTCTGCACTGCTTGGCAAAGATTAAAAATATAAAGAGTTTAAAATGTTTAATTCTGATTAGGCCAACCTGACTCTGAGCTAGTCAACAACAACAGGTAAGAGTCAGAGAAGAGTTGTACAACTAAATAAATAAAACAGGTTTGATATCATGTTATTAGAAGCCTAAAGTCTATGAACCTTACAATACAAATACAGTAAACATTCCATATTTGGCCAGTGAGATGAGTGCAGAATCCATAGACATAGAAATGGATCCGCTGACGACGCTGGAAAGTTAAGTTGTCATAATAACTTTAGGGCTATCTAGGTTTATACTGTACAGTGTACATACTTGTATACATGTTATGTTCATAGAAGTCAAACCAAACTCATCAACCTTACACGCTGTACTGTGGCGATTTAATAAATCATTACAAATGCGTTTTCAAAATCACAACAAATGTCACTTATGTACAGTAGCGGATGAGCACATGGAAGTAAAAACGGATATGGCATGACATACACAGAGCTTCATAAGATCACCTCTCTATTCTGATGAGAAACTGGTAACTAGTAAACCTCGCATTGACATTCTGGATATATATATTTCTCATTCAATCTCTGCAAAAAGTACAAATGTCACTGCAAGGCAAGAAAAAGTCCTTCAGAATACAAAAAAATGATATTGTTTAGCTGATTTAAGAGGCAATGTTTAGTGTTAGGACTTTCTCATATGAATTGGATTATTGTTGAAGGTCAAGTGGTGTTTTTTAACATTTGGCGTTGTCAGTTTCTTCTAGAAGTGAAGTCCGGGGGCAGGGGGGGCAGTAGTTCCTGGTAACTACCACAGGAACTTCTGTTGAAGTCATGCACGTGGAGAAGGCAGCGCTCAGTCATCCATACAGGATGTCATGTCAGGCAGGAGGCGGGGACTTGTGACAGTAGCTGGGTGAGTGACAGTGATAAGGCCCACTCAGACGATCACACAATGGCAGCCACTCTTGTCCTTTTCTTTCCGCGTGGGTTCTGGCGAGGGTGGGCATTCCTGTTCCTGGAATTTCCTGTGAGGAGAAAGTGCATTATTACATTATGAGTAAGCAGAGATAGAAAGATTCTAACAAAATAATCTGACTCATTCAAGCAACAATTGTTTTGTTCTGGCTTTGAGTGTAGATGAGATCACATCCTGTCATTGACATTATGGCATTCTCACATATGAAATTCGGTACTCTGGTTCAGTTTTCTGGATCGTTTGTGAGAATTCTACAGAATACGTTTTGATTTCACAAAACCTGTAAATAAAAGTTTCAGGGTGCAATTAGCAAGACGCACATTCTACATCAGTGTTTTCCAACCCTGGTCCTCCAGTACCCCCAACAGTACACATGTTTATTGTAACCCTGGACAAGCACACCTGATTCAACTTGTTAACTAATCATCAAGCCCTCAATGAGTTGAATGAGGTGTGGTTGTCCAGGTCTACAATGAAACTGTGTAATGTTGGGGGTACTGGAGGACCATGGTTGGGAAACACTGTTCTACATGATGTTAGCAAGTTAGCTTGTTTAAAACGGGCAAAAAGTTCCACCTGTCTCGCACTACCACCTGGTACTCTAGTCCTGGGTCTTGAACCCGCTACTCACGCAGGACCAGGATTCGTTGCAGCTAGGGTTTGTTTCTGTTTCAAACATGCTTTATAGCTCAGATCAGGGTACCAAACTTTCCAGGGTCCAGATCATAAGGGGATATGTGAAAGTGCCCTTAGTGACATTCCATGTGGAAGTATTGCATAAAGTACCTTTCAAATGTACTTGAGAAAGACCGACTAGTGCTAGTGAAGGAACAAAAGCTGAAACTACTTCTTTTCCTCAACCCATTGCCACTGTATTCAGGGAGGTATAGTGGGATTGTGGTGCCACCTACAGTCAGTAATGAATCCACCCACCTGATTACTCTAACTAACTCTACAGTCAGTAATGAATCCCCCCACCTGATTACTCTAACCAACTCTACAGTCAGTAATGAATCCACCCACCTGATTACTCTAATAAACTCTACAGTCAGTAATGAATCCCCCCACCTGATTACTCTAACCAACTCTACAGTCAGTAATGAATCCACCCACCTGATTACTCTAATAAACTCTACAGTCAGTAATGAATCCACCCACCTGATTACTCTAACTAACTCTACAATCAGTAATGAATCCACCCACCTGATTACTCTAACTAACTCTACAGTCAGTAATGAATCCACCCACCTGATTACTCTAACCAACTCTACAGTCAGTAATGAATCCACCCACATGATTACTCTAACAAACTCTACAATCAGTAATGAATCCACCCACCTGGTTACTCTAACTAACTCTACAGTCAGTAATGAATCCCCCCACCTGATTACTCTAACTAACTCTACAGTCAGTAATGAATCCCCCCACCTGATTACTCTAACTAACTCTACAGTCAGTAATGAATCCCCCCACCTGATTACTCTAACTAACTCTACAGTCAGTAATGAATCCACCCACCTGGTTACTCTAACTTTAAAGTCAGTAATGAATCCACCCACATGATTACTCTAACTTTAAAGTCAGTAATGAATCCACCCACCTGATTACTCTAACTAACTCTACAGTCAGTAATGAATCCACCCACCTGATTACTCTAACCAACTCTACAATCAGTAATGAATCCACCCACCTGATTACTCTAACCAGCTCGTGGAAAGCCTGGTCTACATTCATACGGATTTTGGCTGAGGCCTCCATATACGTAACCTTGAGCTGTCTGGCCAGCTGCTGGCCCTCCTCCTGGGTCACCTGAAGGAACGAAACAGGTACAGGGATAGATAAATAGCATGTACTCCTTGGCATCACCCTGTGCCCCAGCTGGGTGAAGACTTGACTTTAGGACCAATAGAACGGTTTCAAATTATCAAACAAGAATCAGGAAACTAGTGACATCTGCTGGTGAGGTTGAGAAACACATGGGTCAGAGGGTTCACATCCAAGAGTGGGTCACTAAGAAATATGTAAACAATACAGCAAATGTATCACATTACATTTTACATTCAAATAGCACCTGATTTATATGTGCTTAGCTAGAATATTGTTGCTTCTGGTCCATCCTAAACTATTATGACAAGATTAGAGACCAGGGCCCGTATCCACCAAGCGTCTCTGTGTAGGAGTGCTGATCTAGGATCAGTTTAGCCTTTTAGTTCATAATAAATAAGATTGTATGGACAGATCCTGGATTAGCACTCCTACTCTGAGATACTTTGTGGATACGGGCTCAGACCTCATTGCAAAATCATTTATTCTACTGTCCTAAAACAGCTGAACCCATTGAGTTGCCAGTAATGGGTAGAACTGAATCATACTCCTTAACCAATATGTTAAAGACCACATTTAGACTAATTCATTTGGATGAATCATATTGAGTTATCAATTTTAACAGAGGCCCCACATTATATTCAGTCAATAAAAATAATTATGACAGTAATTGATGTGATAAATGCATTTATATTTGATCAGAAGAGAGAATGTGTTTTATTCCAGCAGATGACAGTGTGGAGTCATGTGGGAAAGTGAACTGCAGCTGAAAGCCAATGAAGGCCACGGAATGAGCCCTCTCCCTCCTCTTTTCCTCTGTCCCACAATGTTTTTGTTGGTCACCTTCTCTTTCTCTCTTTTTCTCACTCCCTCTTTGTCTACCCACATAGCTCCAGCCACCACCACCACTATCCATTTTCACATTTCAAAATGTAAATTAGAAATGACACATTTTTAAAGTTTGTTGCTTTATATTTACTTTCCTCACATCACCCTAACATGTATGTGTATTTGCGCTGTAGCTGGGCCGTTAGGAGGACTGCTACTCACCTGTCTCTGGAGCTCCAGATCGGCTTTATTGCCTACAAGGATCATGGGAAATTCATCACGGTCTTTGACTCTGAGGATCTGTCTTTGGAATTTGTAGATTTCTTCAAAGCTGTGAAACATAAAGCACGCAGCATCACTCGATGCCCCCAGTAAACTCTACACATTACCCAGCCAGAAGGGAGCTTGATTACAACACCAAACTGTGACAGAGCTCAGACATAAAGATAAAGCTGAGATAAAGCTGGTGCCTCTGTGGACCTCCCAGGAATGTTGTCTCACAGCCACAAAAAATGAACCCCCCCTGCCCTCCCCTCCCCCACTGCACTAAGGCAGAAGGGATTGACGTCTCTGTGAATCAGATAGGGTGGGTGAAGGGTGAAGGGAGGTACTCCAGAGCACAGACAGAGAAGTCAATGAACTCCTGTGGTACTGCATGCCTCAATGTTCCAGAAATGTTTGCATGAGCATTGCAGTAAAGCCTTGGTGAACTTGTGAGCAGCCTCAGCACAGGCTTGCCTGCCTTCCACTGACCAGGGAGGGGCCCTAAGCAGGTCTGTCCCTTTAACCAGAGCTTTGCTCCCCGTTGACTTGAGAGGCTTTTAGTGTAATACAAATATCATGCTAACTGTTTGAACCAAACGGCATACATAGAAATATCCCCCAGAGAGAAAGGGAAACAGAATGTAACCACACACCCAGGAGTGTGTTCTAGTGAATGGCCCCCGGCGGGCAGCTTGGCGATCACATAGTAAATCTGGAGAGCCTTGACTAACGTAAATGGAGGAAGAAAAGACTGTTTACAGCACGGAGAGAGGGGACTCTGAGGGGTGGGTTGAGACACACCACCATCACATTGCTGCACAGGGACCAGAGGGGTGACAAGGGCCCAAGACTGCCGACCACAGCACTACAGGACAGCACATATAGAGGGGATGCATTCATTCTCATGCAGGGGATTTAATGCAGGGTTTTTACACAGAAAACCAAAGCCTGTAAAGAGGTGGATGTTGAAAGAGAGGTATATGAGCAGAGGAGAACAAAAGAGAATGACGACACAGGTTGGCAAGAACGGAAGTGTGGGAGAACAAGAGAGAGTGAGTGAGAGAGATGTATGTGTTTAGCATGAGAGGGAGAGCGAGAGAGAGGAGCAGGCAGACAGAGGGAGAAAGAGAGCAATAGAGAAAAATGTAGACCAAGATAGGTGCAGATAGAGAGACGTGCAGACAAGAGAGAGTGAGAGAGAGGAAAGGGAAAACAGAGATAGGTGCAGACAGAGAGAGAGAGAGGGACAGTCAGGCAGACACAGAGAGAGGGACAGTCAGGCAGACACAGAGAGAGGGACAGTCAGGCAGACACAGAGAGAGGGACAGTCAGGCAGACACAGAGAGAGGGACAGTCAGGCAGACAGAGAGAGGCACAGACAGATAGAGAGGCAGCATGGGGGTGACACGTGACTGGGTTGTCACTCACCTTCCTCTGTCAGTGACTGAGAAGACAAGCAGGAAGCCCTCCCCTGTCCTCATGTATTGTTCTCTCATGGCTCCAAACTCTTCCTGTCCGGCCGTGTCCAGGACTAACAAACACAGGGACAGACACGTTAGACACACACACACACACACACACACACAGTAGCACTTCTCCTGAAAAAGGTACTGTACAAAACTAAACCCTCCAAGAGAACAGTAATCTCCTGTGAAGGCTGGAATTTCTCAATGAACATTAGTGTTGTGGTCAGATTTCTCCTGTTTGTTTACAGGCTGAGGGTCTATACTTACTGTCAAGCCGGGCCGCCCTCTCGTCAATGACACACTGCTTCGTATACGAGTCTTCAATCGTGGGATCATAGTCAGTGACAAAGTAGGACTGGAGAGAGAAAGAGGGAGAGAGAAAGAGGGAGAGTGAACATGGTGTACAGTAAGGACTGAGGAGACATACAGCAGAGAAGGCAGTGAGATAAACAACTGGCTTTGGCTCGGTCTTCTAGAGAGTAAACACTCCATCCATTTGTGTTGTTCAGTAACTCGTTGACCTCTACACTACTATGCAGCATGCAGGAGGTAAACACATAATCCTGACCCGTGTGTTGTGAAAGCCAGGGTAAATACGGACTCACATAACCACTCCACTGTTTCTGAGGGCCACAGGAAAACGAGGTCATCTGGAGTGTTCATGACCAAAACACTGCTAATGTCACTGGCACTTCTGTCGCCACTATTCCAACAATGACACTAATTAGCCATCTTCCAGAGGCTGGTAATGAAGCAGTGACTGGGACTGCCTGTCTGTAGGTAGAGACGGGGTTTGAAGCTGTGCATTTTATTACATTTTCTCTGCATGTTTTGGAGGCCGCTCCTGTGGGACTAGTTAAGTGACAGCTGAGAACGACATACAAAGCATGTCCTATATCAGAGTGGAACACAGTGCACTGGCTCCATGTGGACAGGAGGGGTGGACTCACTGCTGAGAACAACATTATGTCACTACAGGTACAAATACATTGACATTTGAGTCATTTAGCAGACGCTCTTATCCAGAGAAACTTACAAGAGCAATTAGGGTTAAGTGCCTTGCTCAAGGGCACATTGACAGATTTTTCACCTAGTAGGCTCAGGGATTCAAACCACTAACCCTTTGGTTACTGGCCTAACACTCTTAACCGCTAGGCTACCATGAATAAAACAGTCAAAGTTTGTTCCAACGCATGAATCATGTTTCCATTTTAAACAAATTATTGTGACAGGGGTGGATCTAATCTGGCAGTGAATTAAATCAGTGTATGTGTATTGATTCATGGCACATGGCCACCTATTTGACTGTTAAAATATGCATTGTCTTTTTCAGATAATCCACCGACGCAGATGGAAATATACTGCCTTCTCTCCCTGCCTCTTTCTCTCCCTGCCTCTTTCTCTCCCTGCCTCTTTCTCTCCCTGCCTCTTTCTCTCCCTGCCTCTTTCTCTCCCTGCCTCCTTCTCTCCCTGCCTCTTTCTCTCCCTGCCTCTTTCTCTCCCTGCCTCTTTCTCTCCCTGCCTCTTTCTCTCCCTGCCTCTTTCTCTCCCTGCCTCTTTCTCTCCCTGCCTCTTTCTCTCCCTGCCTCTTTCTCTCCCTGCCTCTTTCTCTCCCTGCCTCTTTCTCTCCCTGCCTCTTTCTCTCCATGCCTCTTTCTCTCCATGCCTCTTTCTCTCCATGCCTCTCCCTCTCTCGTCATGCCTCTCCCTCTCATGTCTCTCCCTCTCCCCCATGCCTCTCCCTATCCCCCATGCCTCTCCCTATCCCCCCATGCCTCTCCCTATCCCCCCATGCCTCTCCCTATCCCCCCATGCCTCTCCCTCTCCCCCATGCCTCTCCCTCTCTCCCCATGCCTTTCCCTCAACCCTCATGCCTATCCCTCTCTCGTCATGCCTCTCCCTCTCATGTCTCTCCCTCTCCCCCCATGCCTCTCCCTCTCTCCCTAGTCCTCTCTGTATGCGCTGCATGCATGCCAACATCACGTCCACTTGGCACTGTTCAATAATTCATCAGCGTTCCTGCATATCTCTGCAGCCTGCTCTGCTGCTCCACTCTCTCCATGCTGGTTCCCCTGATTGATGAGGCTGCAGAACAGTGAAGCGTAGGCTGAGAAAGAGAGAGCGAGACAGAGAGAGAGAGAAAGAGAGAATGTATATCCAGAAACAGCACTGGCTGTATCCAGTTGAAGTCAGAAGTTTACATACACCTTAGCCAAATACATTTCAACTCAGTTTTTCATAATTCCTGACATTTAATCCTAGTAAAAATTCCCTGTCTTAGGTCAGTTAGGATCACCACTTTATTTTAAGAATGTGAAATGTCAGAATAATAGTAGAGAGAATGATTTATTTCAGCTTTTATTTCTTTCATCACATTCCCAGAGGGTCAGAAGTTTACATACATTCAATTAGTATTTGGTAGCATTGCCTTTACATTGTTTAACTTGGGTCAAACGTTTCAGGAAGCCTTCCACAAGCTTCCCACAATAAGTTGGGTGAATTTTGACCCATTCCTCCTGACAGAGCTGGTAAAACTGAGTCAGGTTTGTTGGCCTCCTTGCTCGAACACGCTTTTTCAGTTCTGCCCACAAATGTCCATGGGATTGAGGTCAGGGCTTTGTGATGGCCACTCCAATACCTTGACTTTGTTGTCCTTAAGCCACTTCGCCACAACCTTGGAAGTATTCTTGGGGTAATTTGTGACCAAGTTTTAACTTCCTGACGGATGTCTTGAGATGTTGCTTCAATATATCCACATACATTTCCTACCTCATGATGCCATCTATTTTGTGAAGTGCACCAGTCCCTCCTGCAGCAAAGCACACCCACAACATGATGCTGCCACCCCCGTGCTTCACGGTTGGGATGGTGTTCTTCGGCTTGCAAGCCTCCCCCTTTTTCCTCCAAACATAATGATGGTCATTATAGCCAAACAGTTATATTTTTGTTTCATCAGAATAGAGGATATTTCTCCAAAAAGTATGATCTTTGTCCCCATGTGCAGTTACAAACTGTAGTCTGGCTTCTTTTATGGCGGTTTTGGAGCAGTGGCTTCTTCCTGGCTGAGCGGCCTTTCAGGTTATGTCGATATAGGACACATTTTACTGTGGATATAGATACTTTTGTACCTTTTTCCTCCAGCATCTTCACAAGGTCCTTTGCGGTTGTTCTGGGATTGATTTGCACTTTTCGCACCAAAGTACGTTCATTTCTAGGAGACAGAACGCCTCTCCTTCCTGAGCGGTATGACGGCTGCGTGGTCCCATGGTGTTTATACTTGCATACTATTGTTTGTACAGATGACCATGGTACCTTCAGGCATTTGTAAATTGCTCCCAAGGATGAACCAGACATGTGGAGGTTTACAATTTTCTTCTCTGGTCTTGGCTGATTTCTTTTGATTTTCCCATGATGTCAAGCAAAGAGGCACTGAGTTTGAAGGTAGGTCTTGAAATACATCCACAGGTACACCACCAATTGACTCAAATTATGTCAATTAGCCTATCAGAAGCTTCTAAAGCCATGACATGTTATTTTCTGGAATTTTCAACTTAGTGTAGGTAAACTTCTGACCCACTGGAATTGTGATGAGGAATTATGTGAAATAATCTGTCTAGAAACAATTGTTGGAAAAATGACTTGTGTCATGCACAAAGTAGATGTCCTAACCGACTTGCCAAAACTATAGTTTGTTAACAAGACATTTTTGGAGTGGTTGAAAAACTAGTTTTAATGACTCCAACCTAAGTGCATGTAAACTTCTGACTTCAACTGTATGTGATGGATCCTCATATGGCTCATTGGGTACATCACCATTAGCTCCATATTCAACACAGGATGACTCCCACTGTGGGGTGGGTGACTAACTGGGACAGCACAACCACAACAGCCTCCCAGGGTGGGAAGGAGCTTAGCTCACTGTTCTTCCCAGCACCATTCAGTCTTCACTGTATGTACAATTGTGTTTGTGCTATCATTCCAATTCCTTGTCAATCCTTGTCATGCTTGGCTTAACAAGGACAGCAATTGAGTTGGCAAGAGCACAAACAGATCTGGGACCAGGCCACTGAACTTCTATTGTGCAGCCTCACACCACCATCTCCATGACAACACTGGACAGCCATCACTGCACAGACAGCTGATCCTGTCCAGAGTCCAGACTGACCGGTCAGTCATTCAATCTGCAGGGGGTCTAAAGTCTGGTCTGCTTGCACACACACGCACACACACACACACACGCGCACGCACGCACTCACACACGCACACACACCTAGCCACCGACCCCCCACAGTGGACTCTCTTTGCATGGTGAAGTGTCCTGACCTTCAGTCGCACCTTAACACAGATGCCAGTGGGAACTGAAAAAAAAACACTCCCTGTTCAAACACTCCTAAAATGCAAATATTCTCCTCTCAAGTGAATTAACCAATTGCTTCAATGGTAGCTGAGCCTTTTTCATAGAATGACATTTAATTTGAATTTGGAGAGCAGCTGAGGTTAAATCCCTCTTTAACAAAACAGAGTGCTCCTGTAGTCTGACAGAGTTCAGCCAACCCTTCCATAAATGACTTCTGTTTTTGTGTGCACCAACGAGACAGCCTTAGACACATTTTCCATATGAGCAGCAGTGTGTGTGTTTGTGTGTGTATGTGTATATATATAGTATAGTGTAGAGCCTTGTATAGTGTAGAGCAGAGTATAGAGAAGAGTATAGAGTAGAGCATAGAGTAGAGAAGAGAGCATGGTGAGCATGGTGTAGAGCATGGTGAGCATGGTGTAGAGCATGGTGTAGAGCATGGTGAGCATGGTGTAGAGAAGAGCATGGTGTAGAGTAGAGCATGGTGTAGAGTAGAGCATGGTGTAGAGTATAGAGCATGGTGTAGAGTATAGAGCATGGTGTAGAGTATAGAGCATGGTGTAGAGTGTAGAGCATGGTGTAGAGAAGAGCATGGTGTAGAGTAGAGCATGGTGTAGAGTATAGAGCATGGTGTAGAGTATAGAGCATGGTGTAGAGTATAGAGCATGGTGTAGAGTAGAGCATGGTGTAGAGTATAGAGCATGGTGTAGAGTATAGAGCATGGTATAGAGTATAGAGCATGGTGTAGAGTGTAGAGCATGGTGTAGAGTATAGAGCATGGTGTAGAGTATAGAGCATGGTGTAGAGTATAGAGCATGGTGTAGAGCATGGTGTAGAGTATAGAGAAGAGTATAGAGTAGAGCATAGAGTAGAGAAGAGAGCATGGTGTAGAGTAGAGCATGGTGTAGAGTATAGAGCATGGTGTAGAGTGTAGAGCATGGTGTAGAGTATAGAGCATGGTGTAGAGTGTAGAGCATGGTGTAGAGTATAGAGCATGGTGTAGAGTGTAGAGCATGGTGTAGAGTATAGAGCATGGTGTAGAGTATAGAGCATGGTGTAGAGTGTAGAGCATGGTGTAGAGTATAGAGCATGGTGTAGAGTATAGAGCATGGTGTAGAGTATAGAGCATGGTGTAGAGTGTAGAGCATGGTGTAGAGTATAGAGCATGGTATAGAGCATGGTGTAGAGTATAGAGCATGGTATAGAGTGTAGAGCATGGTGTAGAGAAGAGCATGGTGTAGAGTAGAGCATGGTGTAGAGTATAGAGCATGGTGTAGAGTATAGAGCATGGTGTAGAGTATAGAGCACGGTGTAGAGTATAGAGCATGGTGTAGAGTGTAGAGCATGGTGTAGAGTATAGAGCATGGTGTAGAGTATAGAGCATGGTGTAGAGTATAGAGCATGGTGTAGAGAAGAGCATGGTGTAGAGTAGAGCATGGTGTAGAGTATAGAGCATGGTGTAGAGTATAGAGCATGGTGTAGAGTATAGAGCATGGTGTAGAGTGTAGAGCATGGTGTAGAGAAGAGCATGGTGTAGAGTAGAGCATGGTGTAGAGTATAGAGCATGGTGTAGAGTATAGAGCATGGTGTAGAGTATAGAGCATGGTGTAGAGTAGAGCATGGTGTAGAGTATAGAGCATGGTGTAGAGTATAGAGCATGGTGTAGAGTATAGAGCATGGTGTAGAGTGTAGAGCATGGTGTAGAGTATAGAGCATGGTGTAGAGTATAGAGCATGGTGTAGAGTATAGAGCATGGTGTAGAGCATGGTGTAGAGTATAGAGAAGAGTATAGAGTAGAGCATAGAGTAGAGAAGAGAGCATGGTGTAGAGTAGAGCATGGTGTAGAGTATAGAGCATGGTGTAGAGTGTAGAGCATGGTGTAGAGTATAGAGCATGGTGTAGAGTGTAGAGCATGGTGTAGAGTATAGAGCATGGTGTAGAGTGTAGAGCATGGTGTAGAGTATAGAGCATGGTGTAGAGTATAGAGCATGGTGTAGAGTGTAGAGCATGGTGTAGAGTATAGAGCATGGTGTAGAGTATAGAGCATGGTGTAGAGTATAGAGCATGGTGTAGAGTGTAGAGCATGGTGTAGAGTATAGAGCATGGTATAGAGCATGGTGTAGAGTATAGAGCATGGTATAGAGTGTAGAGCATGGTGTAGAGAAGAGCATGGTGTAGAGTAGAGCATGGTGTAGAGTATAGAGCATGGTGTAGAGTATAGAGCATGGTGTAGAGTATAGAGCACGGTGTAGAGTATAGAGCATGGTGTAGAGTGTAGAGCATGGTGTAGAGTATAGAGCATGGTGTAGAGTATAGAGCATGGTGTAGAGTATAGAGCATGGTGTAGAGTATAGAGCATGGTGTAGAGTATAGAGCATGGTGTAGAGTATAGAGCATGTTGTAGAGTGTAGAGCATGGTGTAGAGTATAGAGCATGGTGTAGAGTATAGAGCATGGTGTAGAGTATAGAGCATGGTGTAGAGAAGAGCATGGTGTAGAGTATAGAGCATGGTGTAGAGTATAGAGCATGGTGTAGAGTATAGAGCATGGTGTAGAGTGTAGAGCATGGTGTAGAGTATAGAGCATGGTGTAGAGTATAGAGCATGGTGTAGAGTATAGAGCATGGTGTAGAGCATGGTGTAGAGTATAGAGAAGAGTATAGAGTAGAGCATAGAGTAGAGAAGAGAGCATGGTGAGCATGGTGTAGAGAAGAGCATGGTGTAGAGAAGAGCATGGTGTAGAGTATAGAGCATGGTGTAGAGTATAGAGCATGGTGTAGAGTGTAGAGCATGGTGTAGAGTATAGAGCATGGTGTAGAGCATGGTGTAGATTATGGTGTAGAGTATAGAGCATGATGTAGAGTATAGAGCATGGAGTAGAGTAGAGCATGGTGTAGAGTATAGAGCATGGTGTAGAGTATAGAGCATGGTGTAGAGCATGGTGTAGAGAAGAGCATGGTGTAGAGTATAGAGCATGGTGTAGAGTATAGAGCATGATGTAGAGTGTAGAGCATGGTGTAGAGTATAGAGCATGGTGTAGAGTGTAGAGCATGGTGTAGAGTATAGAGCATGATGTAGAGTATAGAGCGTGGAGTAGAGTATAGAGCATGGTGTAGAGTATAGAGCATGGTGTAGAGTATAGAGCATGGTGTAGAGAATGTTGTAGATTATGGTGTAGAGTATAGAGCATGATGTAGAGTATAGAGCATGGAGTAGAGTAGAGCATGGTGTAGAGTATAGAGCATGGTGTAGAGTGTAGAGCATGGTGTAGAGTATAGAGCATGGTGTAGAGTATAGAGCATGGTGTAGAGTATAGAGCATGGTGTAGAGAAGAGCATGGTGTAGAGTAGAGCATGGTGTAGAGTATAGAGCATGGTGTAGAGTATAGAGCATGGTGTAGAGTATAGAGCATGGTGTAGAGCATGGTGTAGATTATGGTGTAGAGTATAGAGCATGATGTAGAGTATAGAGCATGGTGTAGAGTGTAGAGCATGGTGTAGAGTATAGAGCATGGTGTAGAGCATGGTGTAGATTATGGTGTAGAGTATAGAGCATGATGTAGAGTATAGAGCATGGAGTAGAGTAGAGCATGGTGTAGAGTATAGAGCATGGTGTAGAGTATAGAGCATGGTGTAGAGTATAGAGCATGGTGTAGAGCATGGTGTAGAGAAGAGCATGGTGTAGAGTATAGAGCATGGTGTAGAGTATAGAGCATGATGTAGAGTGTAGAGCATGGTGTAGAGTATAGAGCATGGTGTAGAGTGTAGAGCATGGTGTAGAGTATAGAGCATGATGTAGAGTATAGAGCGTGGAGTAGAGTATAGAGCATGGTGTAGAGTATAGAGCATGGTGTAGAGTATAGAGCATGGTGTAGAGCATGGTGTAGATTATGGTGTAGAGTATAGAGCATGATGTAGAGTATAGAGCATGGAGTAGAGTAGAGCATGGTGTAGAGTATAGAGCATGGTGTAGAGTATAGAGCATGGTGTAGAGTATAGAGCATGGTGTAGAGCATGGTGTAGAGCATGGTGTAGAGTAGAGCATGGTGTAGAGTAGAGCATGGTGTAGAGTATAGAGCATGGTGTAGAGTAGAGCATGGTGTAGAGTATAGAGCATGGTGTAGAGTAGAGCATGGTGTAGAGCATGGTGTAGAGTATACATCATAGTGTAGAGTAGAGCATGGTGTAGAGTAGAGCATGGTGTAGAGTATAGAGCGTGGTGTAGAGCATAGTATAGAGTATAGAGCATGGTGTAGATTATGGTGTAGAGTATAGAGCATGGTGTAGAGCATAGTGTAGACTATAGAGCATGGTGTAGATTATGGTGTAGAGTAGAGCATGGTGTAGAGTAGAGCATGGTGTAGAGTAAAGTATAAAGCAGAGAAGAGTATAGAACAGAGTATAGATTAGAGCAGAGTATATAGTAGAGCATAGCATATAGAGTAGAGCAGAGTATATAGTAGAGTATAGAGTAGAGCAGAGTATAGAGGAGTGTAGAGTATAGAGCACAACAGTGTATAGAGTAGAGTATAGAGCAGAGCAGTGTATAGAATAGAGCAGAGTATATAGTATATATTTGACTATAGAGTACATTAGAGCAGAGTATAGAGTATAGATTAGGGTATAGAATAGAGCGGTGTATAGAGTAGAGCACAGTACAGAGTAGAGTATAGAGTATAGAGTAGAGCATGGTGTAGAGTAGAGCATGGTATAGAGTAAAGTATAAAGCAGAGCAGAGTATAGAACCGAGTATAGATTAGAGCAGAGTATATAGTAGAGCATAGAGTATAGAGTAGAGCAGAGTATATAGTAGAGTATAGAGTAGAGCAGAGTATAGAGAGGAGTATAGAGTAGAGTATAGAGCAGAGCAGTGTATAGAGTAGAGTATAGAGCAGAGCAGTGTATAGAATAGAGCAGAGTATAGAGTACATTAGAGCAGAGTATAGAGTATAGATTAGGGTATAGAATAGAGCAGTGTATAGAGTAGAGCACAGTACAGAGTAGAGTATAGAGTATAGAGTAGAGCAGAGTATAGAGCAGAGTATACAGTAGAGCAGCGTATAGAGTATAACATTTGATTTGATTTGAGTATAGAGTAGAGCAGAGTATAGAGTATAGAGTAGAGCAGAGTATATAGTAGAGCGGTGTATAGAGTAGAGCAGAGTATAAAGTAGAGTATAGAGCAGAGCAGAGTATAGAGTCGAGTATAGAATAGTGTATAGAGTAAAGCAGAGTATAGAGTAGAGTATAGAACAGAGAAGAGTATAAAGTAGAGCAGATTATAGAGTAGAGCGGTGTAAAAAGTGGAGCAGAGTATAGAGTAGAGTATAGAGCAGAGAAGAGTATAGAGTAGAGCATAGTATACAGTAGAGCATAGCAAAGCTGAGTATAGAGCAGAGCAGAGTACAGAGTAGAACAGAGTATAGTGTAGAGCAGAGTATAGAGCAGAGTTAGCATAGTATAGTGTAGAGCAGAGCATAGAGTAGAGTATAGAACAGAGTCTAGAGCAGAGTGTAGAGTAGTGCGGAGTATAGAGTAGAGCAGAGTAAAGAGTAGAGTAGAGCAGAGTATCGAGTAGAGTAAAGCATGGAGCAGAGAATAGAGTAGAGTAGAGCAGAGTATAGAGTAGAGTAAAGCAGAGTGGAGTGTAGAGTAGAGCAGTGCAGAGTGGAGTATATAGTAGAGCAGAGCCCTCCGCTCCACTCAGCCAGAGGGAAGTAAACTAAACCTACACACCAGGGCAGCCGGCCCAGGCCAGCAAAGCCCTCTGATGTCACAGAGGAGATATTCACCAATCCCCACCCACCTAACAACCCACCTACCAACTAACCCACCAATCCACCCACCCACTGCCAATCATTTCCACTACTGCCTTCCAGCACCACCACCCCACCCACTCCACACCATGACAACATTAGCGGTTTGTTCACCATGAAAAGAGGGTCAGTGGATCCAGTGTCTCTCTCAGCTGCAGCCTCTGCACTGATTTAGTTAGCCTACATTGTGCTGCAGCGCTGAGGAGTCGTCTCCCTAGTATACAGCTGCTATACTAACCCTGTCTGTCTCTGACTCTCTGATAGACAATCTAACAGATCCTGTGTTACGACTGCTGGCTGACAGCTTCATCTCCACCAATGGGAAATAAGGATACGTGTAGGCGTGCAATAAACGCCATTCACCCACTTCCTCACCACACAAACAGCTTACCGTGCTATATATAGATACACTCCTTTCTATCTGAGACAGCCATCCCACTCGTTTGGGTAGCAGGAGTCTCACGTAAATTACTGTTAGGGCTGGGCGATATGGCCAAAATATCATATCATGGTATTTTTTTTTTTAAACGAGACGGTATCACATATTTTTTTAAATATTGAGATGGCATCACGTCTTTAAAAAAAAAAATGAGACGGTATCACATATATTTTTTAAATGAGACGGTATCACATATATTTTTTTTAAATGAGACTGTATTTTTTAAAAATGAGACAGTATCACGGTATTTTTTTTAAATGAGACAGTATCACGGTATTTTTTTTAAATGAGACAGTATCACGGTATTTTTAAAAAATGAGACGTATCACGGTATTTAAAAAAAATTAGACAGTATCACGGTATTTTGTGTTTTAGAATAATAAAAGTTCCAATGTGCTTCATGAGTAGTGTGTGACCATAGGATGGCAAGTGATTTCAATGGGTCTTTCTCCTTCCTGATTGGGTTATACTGTTAAATTCAACTTCAACCTAAAATAATTTCCTGTATTTCCATCAATTTCTACATTTCCTGCACTCATTTGAGATGATTTCCACACTGCCACGATATGGGCAAAAAACTAGGCCTTATTTTTAACCAAATGTTGCAATTGCGATTTAGATTTAGAACACTTTTTGGAATCATGGAAATATAATGTTTATTCAATTCTATAGTTAGAATATAAATAACAGTGGGCACTTTGATTACAGTGTTTGACATGACAATGAATGAAAATGCCATGGACAAGTTATTGTGACAGGGTAGAAACCAAAGTGATGTTCAGTGTTTCCTAGGGGACCCTATAATCTTTTGCTACATTAAATCTTTATTCACGTAGCCAACATGTTCCTGCTTCGCCTATTCCTCTTTGATTTAGAAGATACTGTTGCACAAACAACATGCAGTACTGGTATCAGGCTGTATTAGCTAGCTACGTTTACTCTGACTAGCCAGCTAACTAGCGATTAGCATTAGTGGCTAACACGATTTAGCTTTAACTTCCTAAGAAAATACAAACTAGCTGTTTGCAGATATAAGAAACACAAACTAATATTGTAATTATCGAACGCTTGTGGATTTATATTAAGATCAAATAGGAAACAAGTTCATTGCATCAACATTGTTGCATGCGCTACATTGACCATGCAGACTGAACGAAACCAAACATTCAAATACCGTTATAACAGGTAAAATAAAAACCCAAACCGGTCTGTGTATCAATACCGGTATATAGTCAAATATGGTATACCGCCCAGCCCTAATTACCATTATAGCTGATCCAGCATAAGATAAACAGCCAGAGCAGAGCTCAGCCATGGATTCACCAATCAGTTCTGTGAAGGGAGGGAGGCCGGAGATTTCTCTCCAAAATACTCTAGGCGATTAATTAACAAAAACACACATATTTGAGGAAAATGGTATGCCTGCCTACTGGATCATAATAAGCGTGAACACAGCAGACTAAGAGGAAACGGCACAGTTAATTTCCTTCCATATGTGCCCTTAATGCCCTATGAGGATTCAGAGACCTTGACTTCCAAATCAAGAGCTTGAGCTTCTCTAATGAGAAAATGTAGATTAAATGGTAGGAAAACTTGTATTATCCCTTAGGAAAATTATGCAAACTGCTGCAACTTTATAATATCCCTCAATCCCAATACAGCTCCCCTCTCAGCCAAGCCTGACCAATTCCAGCACCAGGTCGAGCTGACACAGCGTTAGAGAGACACACACTATGGCTGGGCCCAAGGTAGGGCAGGACCAGGACACTGTGGAGGAGAGGTCCAGTAAGGGGTAGGGGAGACGGGGTAGTAGGGGTAGGACCAGGACACTGTGGAGGAGAGGTCCAGGAAGGGGTAGGGGAGATGGGGTAGTAGGGGTAGGACCAGGACACTGTGGAGGAGAGGTCCAGGAAGGGGTAGGGGAGACGGGGTAGTAGGGGTAGGGTAGGACCAGGACACTGTGGAGGAGAGGTCCAGGAAGGGGTAGGGGCGACGGGGTAGTAGGGTAGGACCAGGACACTGTGGAGGAGAGGTCCAGGAAGGGGTAGGGGAGACTGGGTAGTAGGGGTAGGACCAGGACACTGTGGAGGAAAGGTCCAGGAAGGGGGTAGGGGAACGGGGTAGTAGGGGTAGGGTAGGACCAGGACACTGTGGAGGAGAGGTCCAGGAAGGGGTAGGGGAGACGGGGTAGTAGGGGTAGGGTAGGACCAGGACACTGTGGAGGAGAGGTCCAGGAAGGGGGTAGGGGAGACGGGGTAGTAGGGGTAGGGTAGGACCAGGACACTGTGGAGGAGAGGTCCAGGAAGGGGTAGGGGAGACGGGGTAGTAGGGGTAGGGTAGGACCAGGACACTGTGGAGGAGAGGTCCAGGAAGGGGTAGGGGAGACGGGGTAGTAGGGGTAGGGTAGGACCAGGACACTGTGGAGGAGAGGTCCAGGAAGGGGTAGGGGCGACGGGGTAGTAGGGGTAGGACCAGGACACTGTGGAGGAGAGGTCCAGGAAGGGGGTAGGGGAGACGGGGTAGTAGGGGTAGGGTAGGACCAGGACACTGTGGAGGAGAGGTCCAGGAAGGGGTAGGGGAGACGGGGTAGTAGGGGTAGGACCAGGACACTGTGGAGGAGAGGTCCAGGAAGGGGTAGGGGAGACGGGGTAGTAGGGGTAGGGTAAGACCAGGACACTGTGGAGGAGAGGTCCAGGAAGGGGTAGGGGAGACGGGGTAGTAGGGGTAGGACCAGGACACTGTGGAGGAGAGGTCCAGGAAGGGGTAGGGGAGACGGGGTAGTAGGGGTAGGGTAGGACCAGGACACTGTGGAGGAGAGGTCCAGGAAGGGGAGACGGGGTAGTAGGGGTAGGGTAGGACCAGGACACTGTGGAGGAGAGGTCCAGGAAGGGGTAGGGGAGACAGGGTAGTAGGGGTAGGGTAGGACCAGGACACTGTGGAGGAGAGGTCCAGGAAGGGGTAGAGGAGACGGGGTAGTAGGGGTAGGGTAGGACCAGGACACTGTGGAGGAGAGGTCCAGGAAGAGGTAGGGGAGATGGGGTAGTAGGGGTAGGACCAGGACACTGTGGAGGAGAGGTCCAGGAAGGGGGTAGGGGAGACGGGGTAGTAGGGGTAGGGTAGGACCAGGACACTGTGGAGGAGAGGTCCAGGAAGGGGTAGGGGAGACGGGGTAGTAGGGGTAGGGTAGGACCAGGACACTGTGGAGGAGAGGTCCAGGAAGGGGTAGGGGCGACGGGGTAGTAGGGGTAGGGTAAGACCAGGACACTGTGGAGGAGAGGTCCAGGAAGGGGTAGGGGAGACGGGGTAGTAGGGGTAGGACCAGGACACTGTGTAGGAGAGGTCCAGGAAGGGGTAGGGGAGACGGGGTAGTAGGGGTAGGGTAGGACCAGGACACTGTGGAGGAGAGGTCCAGGAAGGGGGTAGGGGAGACGGGGTAGTAGGGGTAGGGTAGGACCAGGACACTGTGGAGGAGAGGTCCAGGAAGGGGTAGGGGAGACGGGGTAGTAGGGGTAGGGTAGGACCAGGACACTGTGGAGGAGAGGTCCAGGAAGGGGTAGGGGAGACGGGGTAGTAGGGGTAGGGTAGGACCAGGACACTGTGGAGGAGAGGTCCAGGAAGGGGTAGGGGAGATGGGGTAGTAGGGGTAGGACCAGGACACTGTGGAGGAGAGGTCCAGGAAGGGGGTAGGGGAGACGGGGTAGTAGGGGTAGGGTAGGACCAGGACACTGTGGAGGAGAGGTCCAGGAAGGGGTAGGGGAGACGGGGTAGTAGGGGTAGGGAAGTAAATAACTGCTAATCTTACATGTTTTGGAAGTATGCAGGACTTGATGACTGCATTCAAATACAGGTGATGAACTGAACTGCCTTTTCATGTGCATTGATTTATGGGAGAGTTGAACCAGTGCCAGCTCAAAGCAGATCCCGGTGAGGCCTGGTGCTTTAACTCCAGACCTGCTTAAGCCCTCTCATTTGTTTCTAGAAGTGCAGCAACAGAACTCCACCCTTGAAGTAGAGCTGTTCCAGGGATTTGCATAGTCAGGCTTTCCCTAGATTCTCCTTCATTCCCCAGCTTATCATGGATGTGAATGGCGAACTGGACTGGCCCATTATACTGGATGTTATAGGGGTAGTCTACACTATCATACTGGTCACTGCTTCCATTAGGGGTGTTAGATACAGTCATGTTGAGGGTTCACTAGGATGAGAGCCACTAGCCACAGTTGGCCATTCAAAAAATGGGCCCCCAAACATCCAGCTTTGTTGTCTCTTTAGGGTCAAAGTCCATTGATAAGGTGTACTTTTCAGAATATAGTCCATCTTATCTCTGTCCCTAACCAGAGTTTTTACACTGAGCCGTCCTTTAAAACAGCCTCACTTGTGGAACTGCTCAGAGTAAATAAACACCTGTGAACATTGAGTTTCATGTGTCAGTCAGGCAGCTGTAGACTTACACCACTCCCTTAGCCATCCCCTTCCTGTTCCCCTGCCCTCCCTTGTCCTACAGGGTTAACCTCTGCTGAACCTGGGGGACTGTCCAGGGGCCGAATGACCTCCGGCAGCCGTCAGTAATCAACCATCACCCAGCACAAATAGCCACCATTAAGGGTTAACATGAAGCAGATGGGAGCGTAGGGGTTCTGCTTGTCGAATACTACAGTCTGCTCTACTCCATCCCTCTCCTCACCTTCATGTGTGACTTCATCCCACTGGAGAGTTCCAGCCAAGAACACAATTACAATTTGTTGTGTGTATGAGTAAGCGAGAGAAAGAGAGAGGGAGAGAGAGAGGGAGAGTGAGCACGAGAGAGAGAGAGAGAGAGAGAGAGAGAGAGAGAGAGAGTGAAAGGCCTACACTTCCTGGGGAAAAACCCACTTGTCCCATGAGCTCATGCAAACCAGAAAGGTCAATAATTCAATAACTAATACACATGAAGAGGGAGAGCCCAGCAGCACACAATGGGTCCACCGCCTTAAAAGGGCGCCAGGGACCTCACCCCTCAGGCTGAAGGAAGCCTCTATCACTCTACTGTAAATGCTATTACACTGCTTCAATAGAAAACAGCACCACGTTGGAAATCTTTTAGGTGTACTGAAAACACTTCTACTATTCCTCATAAATTCCTCATCACATCACATCTGACCACATTTGAGGTGGAGGCTAGGGCTTTAGCATCTGGAATTGTTTCATCTGATTGAATTCTTCCTTGGTCTCCGTGAGCAGAAACTAGTGCTGATGTCCAGCATTACCTGTTGTTTTATCATATCTCAAAACTCATATCTAACCTGACTGAGCAAAGACAGGAAAGTTCCAGAATGATTCTGAACAAATGAAGCGATGAAATGAAGTGTCCACAACACCCCCAGCCTGTCATCCTCCCAATGGCCAGATAGAACAGATCCCCTGGCCCCTGCCTCTGCCAGGGCCTCTCATTCAGCAGCCTACGCCCAGGCCCCACCCCAGCAGAGGAGCCCCCCACCTCAGATACCAAAATCTATTTAGCTCCCAAATAGATGTTCTCACTGCACTGGAGCCAAGGCTCAGCCACAGGCCATGGTACAAAACATCACCAGGGGAACGACTAGCTAACTGGCTCTCCATAGTCAGAGCCTTCTTCACCCGTGTGCTCAGGGCTCATACTGTGTACATATACAATTACACAGCAGCCCTCTGTCAGTCTATTGAGGCCTCTGCTCTGGTCTCACCCCGCACACAGTTCTGGACTGGATAATAGTGAGGTTACCATCAATTAGAGAATCATGGCCTCCTCTGTGTCAGGACTAGGTCATGTTGCCTGGGGGCTCTCTGGAACAGGAGTCATGACTTTTCACCAAATGGAAAAGAACACAGACACGCACAAACACACACGCCACAGCAGTAGCAACGTTTCACCTCAAACATGAGAGAGAGTAGCTTTATGGCATGAAACTACATGGATAACAAAAGCATATGTTCTGGCCTTGGTCTGAAAGTCCTATGTGGTCCTGGTACTGTACACCATAAAGAGCATAGCAACAAGGAGAGTGTTCCTGCTGAGTCTAAAGCAGGGAGGGAAATGTTGATCAAGTCCGCTGAGCCAACCAGGCGCTCCTCTGC
Source organism: Oncorhynchus clarkii lewisi (assembly GCF_045791955.1). Classification (NCBI taxonomy): domain Eukaryota; kingdom Metazoa; phylum Chordata; class Actinopteri; order Salmoniformes; family Salmonidae; genus Oncorhynchus; species Oncorhynchus clarkii. Next base: position 24,245,096 of record NC_092172.1, on the reverse strand, counting down.
CCTCCGTGGCATTATAACTTCAATCGGCAGGCTAAATATCACTGTGTGCTGGACTTTCACTGCTTTTGAACCCACTCAAAGGGCGCCATCAAAGAGGAGCCAGTAAAAGGCCTTTCTTCCCAGTCTGGCCACCAGAGCTCAAAGCATTCAGAATCCACAGCCAACTTAACATGTTCACTGGGACCTGACCACACCACTACCTCATCTCTTTCTTAACCCCAGTTTCTGGTCATGTTTTCTCATCACAAGGCACCATTTTAGATACAGTAGAAAGCCACAGAGTTATTCGAGCCGACAGTGTGCAGTAAAAGAGCTGTGTGTGAATGAGCCTGGTTGCTGTTCCAGCAGGTCATGTGATGTTACCAATGTCCCCTTCCCCCCATTAAGCTAGCCTTAAGCCTAACCATTGTGGTGGTGTTGATGTAGCCTTCTCTGTGGTCTTCGGTAGTTTTGCTATGAGGGGCAGAAAAAAGTCATTTATATTTGTGCGTCTAACTTTCTCACTCATCATTATTCACGATTCATTCAGGATTATCCGTAATCATGGTAGAATCCACATTAATGTAGAAGTGTTTAGAAACATTTTCTATTCTTATTTACAATGAAACTGACACTAAAGTGACACAATACATTATTTACCATTATTTTCTATTGGGCATAAAATAATCTGAAACACAACCAAAACAAACAGCAAATGCATCCAACAAGTTTGTAGAGTCATAAGCTTGATGTAATCATTGCTTGCTAGGAATATGGGACCAAATACTCAACTTTTGACTACTTTAATACACATAAGTGGATTTGTTCCAATACTTTTACAAAAAGTTCTGTAATTTCTTAACGGTTAACCTGATATGGATGAAAATAGGCTCATATTAATGGGGACAGTCTGTACTTTAACCTGTATCATTTCAAATCCACAATTATGGAGTACAGAGCCAAAACAACAGCAAATTGTCACTGTCCCAATACTTTTAGAGCTCACTGTATGTGGTGGCTGAAACAAAGCTAACAGAAGAGAGTGGGGTGATAGCTGGCTCTGAAGTTCCCACAGTAAGAGGGACTCAGAGAGAGATGGCCACGATGGGCTATGAACAACCTGTGCCACAGTTCTGACACAGGTCTGGTATGAGATGAGGACACTAGGGAAAGGAAAGGGGGATACAACTGAATGCATTCAACTGAAATGTGTCTTCCGCATTAAACCCAACCCCTCTGACTAGGCTTGTTTATTATGAGTGAGATATGAGATGGGTACATAATACTGATAAGCCCTCATAAAGCTGCATCTGATAGGATAGAGGGTTGTTTTCCCACTACAGGAAGTAGGACAGTCTATGAGCTTACGGGTTGCTGTAGAAGAGATGCACAGAGAGTCAGGGGTCAGTTATGGCCAGTCAGCCATGTTGTGAGTAAAAACCATGACTGGGACCCAGGACAGGGCCTCTCCTGACCACCCCAGATCAAACACACACCGCCCTGTGTTCTCCACCTAGCACCCAACCACCCACATTGTTCTTATTCCACTTTCATTTACTAGTAGTAATATCAGGTATGACATGTATCCTACTTTACAGTACAGCTCCTGTTACAGATTCATCTCCCTCCATCTGCTGTAGTAGCGCTCCATGTATTTGCATTAGTGGTGTTTCTCCAGATGGTAAGCTTTGCAGAGGGTGATATGTCAGGAGGAATAAGGCCTCTCCTTGGCAGTGTGTCAGAAACGCAGCACCATTACCGTTTTAGGCCACCAGTCACACAACACAGACAGTGGAAACATTATTACCTCAGCATGCAGCTCCTCATAAATAAGAGCTAATGGATGTCACTCTCCTGCTCCCAGCCCCAAGGCCCAGGGCAGACAGACAGACAGGCCTCCCCCACATAGACCTAGCCCAGCAGCCCACCGGCCTCATAAGCCCTTACGTAACAACATGATGATGATATAGGTGATATATTTCACTTCCACAAACCGTTCCCGTTGAGGGAAGTTGATATGGCTTGAGCTAAATCAAACAAAGAAGTGAGGCCCTCAACTTGGCCACTTTAAATGACGTCTAGAGTCAGGTTGAGGGCAGGATAAAGGAACATGTTTTGGTTACACATACCAAGCATTAATGAAACACACTTGTTAGGCGGCTGTTGACTTGGTGTGCGCTTGCTTGTGCCAACTAAACATTCTCGTTCATTTGTGTTTGTTGAGACCAACTGGTGCTGAGTACATATTAGGAGCCATAACCAGTGACCCTGTCTCTCTTAGCAGCCACAGAACAGCAGCTGAGCCTCCCACTATTCCCCACTGCCATTTCTTTTTACCTACCCCATGAAAACTGAGGGGAGAGATTACAGTTCAGCTCTCCATGTCCCATCTGGAACCTTAACCATTAAGAGCCAAACCACAAGACAGGCCCAGGACCAGTTGTTGCGGGCATAGGAGCCCACACGCCTGCTCACCCACTGTCATCAGCACATATGGGGAGTCATTCATGTAGCACTTCTCACCTGTTGAGAGGGGTTGTTCCCCTCCTCTCCTCTCCTCTCCTCCTCACTCCTCCCTTCTCTTCCAGCAGGTGCCCAGCAGTAATGAGTCAGTCTCAGCTTAGCCTCAGCTGTCTGCAGACAGCCAGCAGCCTGCCCAGACAGTGCCAACTGTCAGCCAGCCCAGAGCCTGCCTAAGCCTAGCCAAGGCCCCAGGGTAGGGCAGCCAGTGACGGGACGTCCCAGAACCAGGCTCTCAGTGACACACAATCAGTCTGCCTGGCCTTCCCTGTCCTCCTGGGAACAGACTCAGAGGGGTTAGTCCCAGGAGTGGACGTTCTAACAGACAAGCCCTTGGTTTGGTCAGCTAGCTGCATTCTGTCTGACACAGCTCCTCACTTCTCTACATCTATACAGACATTGATTTTCTAACACCCACATGGGAAATGGACTGTAGAGAGGCACGGTGAAATCACTCTCTCTACAACATTTAGATGGGAAATAACAGTGATGCAGGAGAGACATGGCACTCTCTCTACAATACCCACAGTGAAAAATAACGTCTATAGAGACATGATAATGAGGGACAAATGGCACATAGATTCCGAGAAACAATACCTAAACAAATTGACTAAAGAGTATCCTCTGTGCCTAGTATAAAAGCCTTTTAGTCAGATTGGCTGCATGGGGTTGAGAGATATGGGGGCATGAGCTTCACAGCATGGCATTTTCCCATAGTCATCTTGTTGTTATATGAATCTCTGATGCGAGGAATGATACTGTCACAGTGAAACAGGCCTCAGCAGTGGCATGAATAGAGACAGGGATTATCAAAGGCAACACACACAGCTTCCTAAGTACCCACACTTCTCTTCTCTCTGTCAGTCTCTCTTGCTTGGGTGACAGGCAGCCAGCAGGGACCAACAGCCTGAGATGATCTGTGATTCAGACAGGAGGTGCATTTGCCAAGCTTAACTCGATAAGCAAACTATTAATAATTAAATTAACAGATCCTCTGACTGCACAAGAGTCGGGAAGAGGACTGTCTGGAGTGAGGAGTGATTTGAGTAAACACAGGTTTAGATTTGAGTCAAATTGCAGTGTTGGGCTGGAGGGAGTATGTTTCAGCATACTCTGCAGGATTGCCTCTGACACTGCAGCATACATTACATTAGTTCTCAACAGCACACATAAAGCAAGCAAACATCAGAAGGAATGCTAGGAATTCCTCCTATTGTGATCAGTGAGTATCATGATTAGCCCTGTCTACATTTGTTCAGATAGGGACCGATCCAATTATTGTTTTGACGATTGCTGTGCCTTTTTAATGCCCGTTTGGGATTGTATCTTTCAGTAATGCAAACCGTTACTCATATACTGGGGGACCAAACTGACCAACCCTACATCAAGGCTCTTGTCACGTTCTGACCTTAGTTCTTTTGTTATGTCTTTGTTTTAGTATGGTCAGGGCATGAGTTGGGTGGGTTGTCTATGTTCCTTTTTCTATGTTTTGGGTTTTCTGTGTTTGGCCTGGTATGGTTCTCAATCAGAGGCAGCTGTCAATCGTTGTCCCTGATTGAGATCCATACTTAGGTAGCCTTTTGAGTTATGGGTGATTGTTTCCTGTTGTAATGTTTGTTTCACATTTCAGGACTGTTTTCGTTTGTATCATTCACTTTGTTATTTTGTATTCTTTAGTGTTCAGTTTAATAAACTAAAATGGACACTTACCACGCTGCACATTGGTCCGACCTCTCTTACTCCTCGTCAGAAGAAGAGGAGAATCGTTACAGCTCTAGCATCTTTTATTTTTTAAACAACAAAGAGAGCTTGATCCAGTGAATTCCTGAAACAGTCATTATGCCTAATCCACGGTGACATTGTCCCAGAGAGACTGCTGTACTCAGAGGTTGGGGAGAGAAAATGAAATCAAAACAAACAGGAGGATAATAGAAGCTGTGGGTTCTTCTCCTTTCTCTAACTGCCACTGCTGTTTGTTGTTGGAGCCATACACGATGTCTCCAGGCCACTGTTGTCTCAGACACTCCAACACAGTCAGTCATGAATAGGGTGCCATTTGGGACTCAGATCAGATCTACCCAAATCAAACAAACAGAACCAGTATAACGTGCTGTGGTGAGATCAGGGACCAGACTGACTGGAATGCTGTGGTACTGTTGACACAAGACATTTTAGGCAGATCAGATCATGATTTTGCAAGATGATAGTCAAATGTTATGGCAACAATATCGTGTGGCTAGTGTGGACAACTATGGCCTCTACGGACAGATTTGAGAAGAAAACAAAAGCCATGTCTAATTTAATGTTTCTCAAAACCAACCCACTCAGGGCATCCCCACTGAGCGCAAATTAAACACGTCAACAAATCATAACTAAAAGAATGGGCTGTAGTAGCAGCAGTATAGCAAACCTAACAGCCTGGCAGATCTGACACTACATATTTGTTGAGAGTAAATAAAAGGCAGAGACATACAGGAAGACAGACAGACAAATATTTTATGTTCTAACAGATCAAGAGAGAGAGGGGGGGGGGGGAGAGACCAATTGCCTCTCTCTGGATCAGGTAGAAGCCATGGGCTCTTGGAGTCCCAAGGCCGACTGACAGCCATCCACGTCATACCATAGAGTCTAGACCAGGGATGGGCAACTCCAGTCCTCGGAGGCCTGATTGGTGTCACACTTTTACCCCTGTCCCAGCTAACACACCCAGTTCCAATAATCAACTAATCATCATTTTCAGATTACAGTGAAATTAGTTTAATCAGCTGTGTTTGCTAGGGATGGGGGAAAAGAGTGACAACTCCGGCCCCTGGGGACTGACCATAGACAGCCACTGAAACAGCCCCTTGAGCTTGAAAGGATGCACATACAGTGGGGCAAAAAAGTATTTAGTCAGCCACCAATTGTGCAAGTTCTCCCACTTAAAAAGATGAGGCCTGTAATTTTCATCATAGGTACACTTCAACTATGACAGACAAAATGAGAAGAAAAAAAATCCAGAAAATCACATTGTAGGATTTTTAATGAATTTATTTGCAAATGATGGTGGAAAATAAGTATTTGGTCACCTACAAACAAGCAAGATTTCTGGCTCTCACAGACCTGTAACTTCTAATTTAAGATGCTCCTCTGTCCTCCACTCATTACCTGTATTAATGGCACCTGTTTGAACTTGATATCAGTATAAAAGACACCTGTCCACAACCTCAAACAGTCACACTCCAAACTCCACGATGGCCAAGACCAAAGATCTGTCAAAGGAAAGGATGCACATACAGTGCTGTGTCACACACCCACAGCCTCACCATGTCATATACTGAACAAAAATATAAAACGTAACATGCAACAATTTCGCTGAGTTACAGTTCATATAAGAAAATCAGTCAATTGAAATAAATTCATAAGGACCTAATATATGGATTTCACAGGACTCGGCAGGGGTGCAAGCCAGGCCCAGCCAATCATAATACATTTTTCCCCACTAAAGGGCTTTATTACTGACAGAAATACTCCTCAGAAATACTCCTCAGTTTCATCCAATGTCCGGGTGGCTGGTCTCAGATGATCCAGCAGGTGAAAAAGCCGGATGTGGAGGTCCTGGGCTGTAGTTGTTACACGAGGTCTGTGGTTACGAGGCCGGTTGACAAATTCTCTTAAACAATGTTGGGGAGGCAGCTTATGGTAGAGAAATTAACATTGAATTCTCTGGCAACAGCTTTGGTGGACATTCCTGCAGTCAGCATGCTAATTGCACACTCCCTCAAAACGTGAGACATCTGTGGCATTATGTTCTGTGACAAAACTGCACATTGTATAGTGAACTTTTATTGCCCCCAGCTGCTTAATCAGCTACTTTATTTACCACACTTGTCAGGTGGATGGATTAACTTGGCAAAGGAGAAAGTATCTCTAACAGGGATGTAAACAAATTTGTGCACCAAATTTGAGAGAAATAAGCTTTTTGTGTGTATGGAACATTTCTGGGATCTTTTATTTCAGCTCATGAAACATGGAACCAACAATCTACATACTGCGTTGATATTTGTATTCAGTATAGATCAGGGGTAGACAACCCTGGTCCCGGAGGACCACAGGAACTTTATGTGTTTGATTTAATTGACCTGGAAAGTTGAATTTAGGCAATCACTGAACTGTTTAATTAGCTCAGTTGGTCAGGTGTGGTGCCTAGTTGGAACAAAATCCTGCCGTACCTGCGGGACTACAGGAACAGGGCTGTCTACCCCTGTCATAGATGATAGAGGTCTGAGAGGAACCCATATCTTATGTCAATAGTCAACCAAGTCGAAGCTCAATATGTGAGAAAGTTACAGTTACAGACCAAAGTTCACACAAAGCAGATTGTGTTAAAGATCATGTGACACACGTTACTTTTCCTCTTGTCACTCTTTGATATTCCCTGTTTCAATGTGACTCTATGGATCGGGCCAAATGAGGGGAGGCTGGTAAGCATAAGCGACAGATCCTCCAGCAGATGTCATTTGTGTGAGCTTGGAGATGGGAGGCATATGTTCCCTGTGTCCGTGCAGACCATGAACATTTACACAGCCCCAGGCCAGGCAGCCGTATTCTAATCTGTTCCTGTTCATGGTGGGAAGTGATTATCTGAACAGAAACACATGCACTCTCTGGATCCTCTCCCCTGCTGTCCCTGAGAACATAGAGAATCACAGTCACTGTATGCTAAACCCACAGATGAACTGGAAATAGTTTTTTACTGTGACTGCATGAAAAAGGGGATAGAAATAGAAACTGAATTCTACCCAAAGAAATTCACTGGCTTAGTGGAAACAACAACTCTTATCCTCTGCAAGCTGAGAGGTAGAATCCATTGTTGTGGTTTTATTTGACTAACTGTCAGCCCAGTCTCATTTTCTTGTGTGAGAGAGAGAGGAGGCCCTGTGGTGAATCGAGGGGGAGGGGTAAACACATACCCACTGCTTTTCTCTAACCATCACTTGTTTCCCTCAACACATGTCTATCATCTCCTCTCCTCTACGAATAATGACCATGTAATAAACATGTTAGAGCAACAACAAAAATGATTTGCTGTGGCACTCAAGTATAGTGAAACTCAACAGGGAGGAACATTCCACCTGACCATACATTATCAACATTAATATCCATCAAATATACAGGAATAACACAGTAGTAAGCTCTCTGAGCACTTCTACATGGGGGGGGGGGCAATCAGTGTCACCGACTCCCCCCGTCTCTAGTCTCTGTCTGTCTAAGACTCAGGGTCAATTAGACACTGATAATAGTCGTGATGAGAAGACTTGCCTTCAGTGGAAGCCTTCTGTAATGCAGTTTATTCACTAGGAGCCAATGGAAAGGCCTGCCCTCAGTGAACGTGGACCACACCACCCACAAGAGGCATTAATGGGTCACTAGAGGTCTTCATGGGTCCATCCCAACCTGAATACAGAGACCCCAACCTGAATACCCGAGACCCGAACCAGGTCCAAAATTTTAACTTTTCCCTCAGGTCGGGTCCTATTTGATTGTCAGTGGGTCTCAGGTCTATGTTACTACAGCTGATAGACCAGAGTGGACCAGACCACGGATTTGCATAGGCTATAGCATATTTATTTTACGCTAATAGGGTACATTTATTTACTTATAGAAGGCCTGGCCAACATGTAAAGATGTATTTGTTAACCAGAAGAGAAATTTGGAAATATTTTGTATTTTTTTTAATTTTACCTTTATTTAACCAGGTAGGCCAGTTGAGAACAAGTTCTTATTTACAACTGTGACCAGGCAGTTTTTGTCACTCGTTCCAATCGGGTCTGGTCTAGGCCCGGACCTGTTAGGGTACGAGTTGTGTCTAGGTCTGGTTGTCGTCGAGTCCATTCGGGTTTGGGTCTGATTGTCCTCGGTTCTGTTCTGGTCCGGTCCCAACTTTTTGGACCCGAGCAGATCTCTTCTACCCACTGCATGCAGATGGGCGGGTGCATCCTGTCCATTCAAATCCCAGACCGATTATTATTTTTATGCATCTTTACATTTTTGTCATTTAGCAGACTTACAAACTTAAAATGAATGCATTCATCTTAACCCTAAAATCACCAACAGGGGTCAAAAATGTAATCTCTTCTGTATACTAGTTGTGCGTGGCTAAGATGAAAATATGGATTCAATAGTAAGATTTGTGATAAAAGCACCAATTTTGGTACAGGTGTAGGTGTATGTACCCTGAAAATATATATAGTGCATTTGGAAAGTATTCAGACCCACATTTTGTTACGTTACAGCCTTATTCTAAATTGGATAAAATATTTGTTTATCCTCATCAATCTACACACAATGCCCCACAATGACAAAGCAATAACAGTTTATTTGAGATTTTTGCAAATGCATAAAAAAAAACTGAAATATCACATTTACATAAGTATTCAGACCCTTTACTCAGTACTTTGTTTAAGCACCTTTGGCAGCGATTACAGCCTCGAGTCTTGTTGGGTGTGACTCTACAAGCTTGGCACACCTGTATTTGGGGAGTTTCTTCCATTCTTCTCTGCAGATCCTCTCAAGCTCTGTCAGGTTGGATGGGGAGCGTCGCTGCACAGCTATTTTCAGGTATTTCCAGAGATGTTCAATCGGATTCAAGTCCGGGCTCTGGCTGGGTCACTCAAGGACATTCAGAGACTTGTCCCAAAGCCACCCCTGCGTTGTCTTGGCAGTGTGCTTAGGGTTGTTGTCCTGTTAGAAGGTGAACATTAGCCCCAGTCTGAGGTCCTGAGCGCTCTGTAGCAGGTTTTCATCTGTACTTTCCTTCGATCCTGTCTAGTCTCCCAGTCCCTGCTGCTGAAAAACATCACCAAATGATGCTGGCACCACCATGCTTCACAGTAGAGATGGTGCCAGGTTTCCTCCAGACGTGACGCTTGTCATTCAGGCCAAAGAGTTCAATCTTGGTTTTATCAGACCAAAGAAACTATTTTCTCATGTTCTGAGAGTATTTTAGGTGTCTTTTGGCAATCTCCAAGCAGGCTGTCATGTGCCTTTTACTGAGGAGTGGCTTCCGTCTTGCCACTACCATAAAGGCCTGCTTGGTGGAGTGCTGCAGAGATGGTTGTCCTTCTGGAAGGTTGTCCCATTTCCACAGAGGAACTCTGGAGCTCTGTCAGAGTGACCATCGGTTTCATGGTCACCTCTCTTACCAAGGCCTTTCTACACGATTGCTCAGTTTGGCCGGGCGTCCAGCTCTAGAAGAGTCTTGGTAGTTCCAAACTTCTTCCATTTAAGAATGATGGAGGCCACGATTCCAGTCAATGTCTCTATACCAATTTGATCTTTCAGTCATCTTTCAGATGCAATTGGAAACAAGCCCATAGCGTTCCAAAGTTAGACCTAAAAGTCTGATGACACCGGTGACCATATTGCCTGTAACGCCCATCTCGGTGGCTATTTTAGGTCATACCGGTATGTCAGATTATCAGTCATATTCTGTTAAAGGTCCCCAAAGCACACACATCCCTGGGTCGCTCGTCTTTTCAGTTCGCTGCAGCTAGCGACTGGAAAGAGTTGCAACAAACACTCAAACTGGACAGTTTTATCTCAATCTCTTCATTCAAAGACTCAATCATGGACACTCTTACTGACAGTTCTGGCTGCTTTGCGTGATGTATTGTTGTCTCTACCTTCTTGCCCATTGTGCTGTTGTCTGTGCCCAACAATGTGTGTACCCTGTTTTGTGCTGCTTCCATGTTGTGCTGCTGCCATGTTGTGTTGCTACCATGTTGTTGTCATGTGTTGCTGCCATGCTATGCTGTCGTCTTAGGTCTCTCTTTATGTAGTGTTGTGTTGTCTCTCTTATCTTGATTTGTCTTTTGTCCTATATTTTTATTTCATTTATTAGCATTTTTAATCCCAGCTCCCGTCCCCGCAGGAGGCCTTTTGCCTTTTGGTAGGCCGTCATTGTAAACAAGAATTTGTTCTTAACTGACTTGCCTACCTAAATAAAGGTTCAGTTAAAAAAAATGTTTTAAAAAATTGCTCAATCGCCAATTTCTCAGCCTCTGAGTATCACAGAAACACAACACTGTGAATGAATAACTTGACTAGAAATGTGTGAAAATGTTCAAATATTTGCTTATTTTTGGGAATTTAAACCATTTACTTGTGTTAAAAAAGGTTAATAAATTAAGAAGTGTTACTATTTGACTTTTTTTTTGCCATAATTTCCAATTGTGTAAAAAATTACCACTTTTGGTGCTTTTAGGGGTCGAAATACATTCTCTTGGTGCTTTAAGGGTGATCTTGACGAGACAACCACATATCACAGTCATCGCAAGTACATTTTCCCTCAATAAAGTAGTTATCAGCAAAGTCTGTGCTAGTCGACACCCCTGCTCAGGGAACGAGAATGGTTGTTGGTCTGACCCATGGCACTATGCCAGGTTCTGGTCTGTTACCCAGGCAACAAGGAAGTGGTCCTCCATAAACTTTTTAAAAGAGCAGTCAGAGTTGATCTCCTGCCTTATTCTTTACCACAGGGACCACGGACAGTGAGTTTATCATTGATCTGACCTTATTGAAATGTACTATGTTATGATCAGCACTACTATGTAACCATGTTCTGCCTATTGAGGTACAAATGCTAGATGTTTGGACAGAAAACAAAGATAGCAGAGAAACCTGACTCCACCCAGTCTAATGATACATCAATAATAAATCTGATCTTTGCTCAGAATAACATCACATCAGTCTCTGGGTAAACAGACACCAACTGCAAGACCTGCTGAATGGGTTTAATTGTGATTAGATCCCCATAGGGTTTTTATTCAGACTCAATCTAATATCAAATTACAGACTGGTATTACATAATTCCTTATCCTTTAGGGCAGGGTTCCCAAATTTGGACCGCCGGCCAAATTCAGACAATTTTATTTGGCCCCCCTAAGTTCTGAGCAAAGAATCAATACATTACTGTAAAATCACCAGGATTTTAAATGATTTATAATGATTTTCCGCCCCCCCCCCAACCCTCCATTCAAGAAAACAATAGGCCCACGGCTGAATCTAATTGGGAACCCCTGCTTTAGGGTAAGAGACCATCACAGACTTGTGTCATTGAAAACCAAAATAATTTCAACGTTATCTCTTAACCCTTGAGTCTAAGCCTTTAAGAACTAAACATGATTACAATGTTGCACAAACATTGTGCTGCATCATGCACTCAAAACTATCACACAAATACATTCATAGGAATGTGTATGGTCATTATAACATGTTCATCAAATTAGAACATTTAGGTTAGAGGGAAATGTATGCATTTTCTCTCCCTCTGACAACACCCATATGGAATTGGAAAATTACTTCTACAGGACTGTTTTGGTCTGTAAGCAGGAGAGTTGCTTGTTTTAGTGGCTCGGAATGAAGTGCTGTGAAAACTACTTCCCTGCTATGAGCTCTGAGAGCGGTTCACTTCACAGAAACGCTCAGTCAATGAGCCAGCTCTGTGAGAAATCAACAGGTGACCCTCCTGAAGAACAAAACCAACAATGTTCCCTCATCACCCGCCTTGGTAGCACTACCAAACACACACACGCGCACACGCACACACACCCTCAAAGAAAATGAAAAACCAGCTCAAACCAAAATGGATCAGCGGTATATGGTATGTGGTTCTATCTACAGGTTCTATCTAGCTTGGTGATACATCACGTATCACCAAGCTAGATAGAATGCTACAACACTGCTTATGTCCAAAAATAGGTTTAAAGTGTGCTGGTCATGGCAGTTTCCTTGTCCTGGGTGTGTGGGAATGCACACCCCCATCACCACTGCTGCAAACAAACACTTTACTTAGCCCGCTGCGTCTATTTCAGAGAAATGTGCATGAAACAATCCCCAAACCCCATCACTCACTCACACACACACACACACACACACACACACCTTGCCTGCAAATGCCCAGGAAAGACGCCTACATGCTTAATCTGTATTTATTCAATTAGAACCCAGAGCAGCAGCATTTCTCCTAAATGACATCATCTCAGTAATCAAAACCATGCTCAGAATGAGAAAGGGGGTAGATAGAGGAGATAGAGGGGGTAAAGAGAGCAAGAGAGAGGAGAGAGGGGGTAGAGAGGGGAGAGAGAGGGGAGAGAGAGGGGGGTAGAGAGAGGAGAGAGGGGTAGGGAGAGCGAGAGAGGAGAGAGAGAGGAGAGAGAGGGGGTAGAGAGAGCAAGAGAGGGGATAGAGAGAGCGAGATAGGGGTAGAGAGAGCGAGAGAGAGAAGAGAGAGGGGGTAGAAAGAGCGAGAGAAATAAAAAGAAAGAGAGTACTTATGTACTCACTGTTTAGGTGTCTTTAACCTCTGATTATATTGGTCTGTATCTAATCCTTCATGACTCTATCAGGCTGGATACTGTGCTCTCCCACTGAATCAAACAGCGGGGAGTCAACTCCAGCAGAAATGAAAGAGAGTCAGTGATAAGGACTAATATTAGCAGCTGTGTGTTCATGCAACACCATGCTTTACTCCTCTGTCATCCAGTCTGGCGAGAAGATAGCATTTCACTCCCACAGGTGCCATGGTTGCTAATGATAACTTCCACAAAGGAACCATAGCAGAAATTGTGTTCATACCATCGGTCAAACAAATGAGAGACATTAGATATGGGATCAAATGGCTTGAATCCCACCACCCCACATTGAGTCATGTTTTCCATCTGTTGAATAACACTCTGTGTCCCAATTTGTTTTAGATGACTCAATGTTATGTCACCTCTCTACCATTCTACTCACTGGCTTGGCTTGGCTGTGTCTTTACTTCAACTACTCCCAGTGGCGATGACCTGCCGGCCCTGTCACTCTGTTATTGTAAAGAGTGACATCATCCTCCCTGCACTGTAAAAGGACCCTCACTTCAGCCATTGTGTGACTAGTCTAGTATACACTACAGCGGTTTCAGGAGCTAGGTTTCCATCCAATCGGCGACAGATTTTCATGAGAACATTCTAAAATACGCATGAAGAAAATAAGCACATTTTCCCACCAGTGGTGTTTCCACCAAATTGACTTGTTTCAGGTAAAAATCAGTGCATGTTTCAGATAAAAAAATGTTTCCGATTAAAATCTGAACTTCAATGTTTCCATCACATTTTCAACTCTACCGATAGTTTTGTCACAAAAAACGTTTGTGTTAAATACAAAAATGTGTCTACTCTGGTCTTGGCCCGTGCGCTCTATCCAACAGCTCACAGATACAGTGTGGGTAGACTGTTTATAAGAGCGGGAATAAGAGCGGGAATGTTTGTATTTGTCAAAAAGCAGTCAAGCATCGATCATCATGTCACCAGAATAAGACCCTCGATATTTATTGGAAAGGAGCATCAAGATCATTGTACACTTTCACCACCCTTTGAAATTCATAACTTATTTCATCTGTAGCCTAATAAACGGTCTATTTAAGCTTAAAAGCGTTTTCCCCACCATTTCTCACATTATTCATTTTGCCGACACAAAAAGATCCCACCGTGTCGAACAAAAAAAGGATCTGTGGACATTTATAAAATTTCACAAAACTTCCTGTTTCCATCACAACTGTCAAGATTTTTTATAAGGTATGACTTTACTTGCATAAAAACTGTGGATGGAAACGTGGTTACTGAGCCGTGGTTGTATCTCTGTAATGTCTTTACCTTAAATATGGCGTCAGGTTTTTTTTCACCAGTAAATCTTGTCTGATTCCATCAAGTGCACACCACCACACCCACAAGCCCAGCCAGTTAGGCAGGCTGCAGCTCATGTTTTCTTTTTCAAATCTAGGAGGTCCATAGAAAATGAACAGGAGTGGAGGGACTTCCTTTTCCAAAGGCGCTGATTCCGGCTGTTCCATGGTCATTAACCCAACATGACTCAGACAACCCTCCGTCCTCCACCTAAACTGACCCTCCACACCTCCACAGATCTGGATGGGAAAGTCTGGACTCAACAGCCAGCTGTGAGGCTTTTCCCCTGGCAGACGGCTTCTAGAAAACTCTAATAGGATGTAGGCGCTTTCCATGATGTCAACATTCTACACATTACCAAATTCATTTATTTTCTTTACATCCACAGACATATACAAAAGAAATACGGAAAGGAATGCAGTCAACACACCAACTACAATTTGGACTAGATCTTGCCTACAAGGTGAAAAGCAAAGTGACAGCCAAATGGTTGGCATAAAACACTGTAATGGTGCTCAGCCAAGTATAGAACTTCCTTTGCCTTTTTAGGGGCTATGAATCACCCAGTAACAGATGAATGATATTGGTTACTAAGCTCAAGCACTTGTTTGGCCAGCTGCAATGGTGCACAAATAAAACAGAAGAAACCTAAATGCTGCAGGGCCAGGCAGTGTGTCACTGAGTCCCCCACACACACCGCCCAGGATATTAACCTGCTGTAACATTCTGCTAAAGTATGTGTGTTCTCCCACAGCACAGTCTGAAAGACCCCTGGCCCTCTCTCTCTCTCAGCTCAGTGCTCTGGCTGGGCCATGGGTGAGTCACATCCCATCCCACCCTCCAAGTTCTGTGGTTTAGATTTTGGATCAGATTGCTTGGGCTGGGTGAGGATCCAGAGCCTATGACCAGGGATCATCAACTAGATTCAGCTGATTTTTTTCTTGAGCGGATGGTCAGAGGGCCGGAGCATTGTTACAAACAATTTGCAGAATGCAAATTGACCTCAAGAAGCCAAACATATATAATATTGAACAAAAACATAATCATTTCAAGCCTTGCTTACATTTGTAAACAATCACACATCTCTCTCATATGTGTGAGAATACTTTGTAAAATATTTCCAAAATTAAAATGACTTGGAGCTGATTTCCTGGTGTTTTTACAGTACTTTATGTCCAACAAGCGGGCCACCAGTTGGGGAACCCTGCTATAGACTATGCATGCAGAGCTTATAGGCCGTTTATACTGCACTCATTTCTCACAGATTTAACATACTGTATATATTGGGAATTCCTTTGCATTTTGGATGTCAAGGGACAAATAAGAGGTTGATGCTCATCTAAAAGATATGGTTGCACATTATTATTTTATACCGCTATTCACAAAGAACACAGTTGTGGTATGGTTATTATAAAGAGGAATAAAAAGTGTTGATCAAGACTGTATTGGACACATTCTGAAATGCTAAGTGCATACAAAAAAAATGGTCTTATTTCCCAAATGAATGTTCTTTAGTGAGTGCGGACTGACCTGCAAGTTTCAACTAAAGGCTCCAGAGGCACCGTTGCCATGACAAAGCAATCATCCAGAAAATATCTGTGAACTGCTGATCGCTGAGCTGCATACAGTCTTCTCCTACCTACCCTATATTCTACTCATCTTGTTAACAAACAACAATCTTGTTGCTCAAACAAAATGTAATAACCAGTCTATCATTATCTTGGTGTTACTGTCCTATCAGTATTATTAGTTACATATCACATGGTAATTAATCACATTACTGTCTCATTACACTGTAATAAGGCACTTGTACTGTGGTTTACTGTTTCCTATCCCTACTGGAACAAGTCAACAGTGCATGTTTCCTTGTTTGGACCAAAACTCAAGTATTTGCTAAAAATACTAAAGGACTTTGAAGTGTTTATTCAATACTTAGCCTACTGTTCCATTCCAAAAAAGAATAGGGTCCGAATGGCTGAACCGTGGTACAGTAATCTGATCTGACCAACATCCCTGGTATACATTTAATGAGCTTTCTGAAACCTTATTAGACCTTCAGATCACAACAAAATCCCCAAGCAGCACTTGCTGCTGACTGCCCCACTATTGTCTCAGTCACTTTAGACATGCAGCTGCCCGCCCCCAGTCTAGTCTCCTGGAATTAGGACCTGGCATTAGACTCCTGAAGACACAAAGAGGATTCCAAAGCTTGTCCACTCATTGTCAGTTTCATCTTTATGAGCACCTTCACAAACAAACTAACTGTGAATATAAAGGTTTTGATAGTGAAAGGGGAAAGACAAAGAGTTAAAAGTGTGGGCACCTATGGACAACACACTGTGTGTGTTGGAATGCCATTGACAAGACTATAAAGGACAACTGTGGCTGGGAAATGGCTGCTTGGGCCACTGGCTTTAACAACAACTGTCTTTAGCAGCAGCTGTCATTGCTCTGCAACTGTTTGAGCAACAAAAGGGATTGATCAAGATTCACACATGATATCAACGTTAGAGAAAGGCATGCATGCAGGGATATTCTCTGTAATGAATATGCTTACAGTTATGGATGTGTAGGAATTTCTTTATATCATAGTCTGATTCACTTAGATTTTTTGGATCCAAATGAATGTTAGTTAGTCTGTTGGCTAAACTGTTATTAGGCTATTCAATAGGCAAATTCAATGTCTGATAATGAACATGGGTCTACATGAATAAAAATGGTAGGCAAGAGATTTGTCAATACTGCACCTAATGGGTATGATGGAAAATACGTTCAATGTGCCTGTTCAATGTGCCTGTTCAATGTGAGTTTACATAGGAGTTTTGTTTCAGATTTATGCTTTCAAGTACAGCAGGCCCAGAGGTTCTGAACGACGTGTTATATTGTAGCCAACAATTATAGACTGATGTAGCGATCCACTCAAATATAGCTCCAAAACAAGACAGATGTTGACAACTCAACTTTGAAAATAAATATTTTTAAATTGCACCTGTACAGGTAGCCGAATGTTATAATAATTAGATTATACAGTCTTACATCAGAGTTCAGCCTAAATCACAATTGTGAGACTATATCTTCACTATTTGTTCCACAATTTACTTTCCATAGCCGAGCGAGATTACGTTGCCAATTGACCTGTTATTCATTATACTGAAAAATAGGCTCAAAATACAAATTTTATCTAAACACAATTTCAAGTTTTTTCCCAGAATATGTTCTGTGCTAAACAGGCCTCGGCGAATATATCCCACTATTGCGAGAAGAAAATGAACTAAACCCCATCATACGCTTGTGGGGTCCCCATTCGCAACAGCTCAGCCAGCCTCCCTCCAGATTCCCAAACATTCCGTACAAAGTGGCTGGAGAAACGGTCGACTATTTACTAACCTGGATAAATTGTATAGTTAGGGCTGACTTTCCGACACCACCACCTCCAACCACAACCAGTCGATACTTCTCCTGCACCGAGCCGTCCTTCCACCCTGCCATCGAGGACACACTTCTGCACTCGCCGCTGTCTGAACACCAGTAGTGAGGAGACACCCACTTTTCAGTGAAAGGCCTTCAGTTGAAAAATGGAACGAAGGAAAATCGCGAGCCTAAATAGACTGAAATGATAACTGCGTCTACAATCCGTTCCAGACTAGAGGAATTAACGGTGCTGCTCACTGAAATACGGGCGACCGAGTCCATACGCCCTCAAAGGTGTTGCTAACCACTGCGTTTTTAAGATGTGAAACAGAAAGGAGTAATCAGTTAGTCCAATACAAATGTCCGTCGCTAGGGGCACTTTACTTCTCATGAGTAGCATCGACTAAAGGGACATTTAAAAATTACCATTGTAGAATACTCGTTTTATGATCTATGTTCCTTTCATGTAGGGCTTACAATTATTTTCTTTATGTGCTGTGCCAACAAGAACATTTATAAGCATTCATTTGGGCCTTGCACAGACTATCCTCAGTAGGCTACAATGAGGTCATGCAGTATTAATGTCCGTGTTAATGTAATTAACACTATCCACCATCCAGCCCACACATGGATGGATGGTGATTGTAATGGATTTCATACTTTCATCTCTGATGGTCTGGATGATCAATACGTCTATCTTCCAAGTAGCACATCATTGTTAGTGGGAAAGACAAGTTTAGTCTGGCCTGGAGGGATGGCTTTTGGCTAATTTCTATGTATTACCTTAAAAAATGGGAAGATATGCTGCAGCTTGACACTGTCTGTTTTCCACAGCTGTGAAGCGCTGTCCTCACAGACACCGTTGGCCAATATCAAGGCCCCCAGAGTGAGAGCTTTCACACAAAGGCACTTTGTCCACATATTTATATGTTCTTAATTCCATTTCATTATTTGTATTTGTGTGTATTGGGTATATGTTGTGAAATTGTTCGATATTACTTGTTAGATATTGCTGCACTGTCGGAACTAGAAGCACAAGCAGTTCGCTACACCCGCAATAACATCTGCTAAACACGTGTATGTGACCAATAAAATGTGATTTGATTTTATTTAAAGTGTGTGTGTGTGTGTGTGCGTGTGTGTTTGTCAGAGCCGTCAAGGCTGACTGAGTTCTGCTATTCTGTGGCAATGGCATGCATGCGTGACCACAGTGATCTTGGTGACGCATACAAGTGGGTCTATATCTGAGCTTCTAGAAGGATGTTTTATAGCCTCCAGCCAGTATATAGCAATACTTTATGCAACACTGGTGCATGTGTTTATATATGTAAACTGAACAAAAATATAAACGCAACAAGGTGTTGGTCCCATGTTTCATGAGCTAAAATAAAATATCCCAGAAATGATTCATATACACAAAAAGCTTATTTCTCTCAAATGCTGTGCACAAATGTGTTTAAATCCCTGTCAGTGAGCATTTTATCCTTTGTCAAAATAATCCATCCACCTGACAGGTGTGGCATATCAAGAAGCTGATTAAACAGCATGATCATTACACAGGTGCACCTTGTCCTGGGGAGAATAAAAGGCCACTCTAAAATGTGCAGTTTTGTCACACAACACAATGCCACAGATGTCTCAAGTTTTGAGGGAGCGTGCAATTTCCATGCCAACCACAGGAATGGTCCACCTGAGCTGTTGGCAGAGAATTTGTTTATTTCTCTACCAATGTAATTTTAGAGAATTGTAGAGACCACGTGTAACGACGTCAGCCCAGGACCTACACATCTGGCTTCTTCACCTGCGGGATCGTCAGAGGAGGGGGATGCTGAAGAGTATTTCTGTCTGTAATAATTTTGATTGGCTGGGCCTGGCTCCCAAGTGGGTGGGCTTATGCCCCCCCGCCTCTGCCCAGTCATGTGAAGTCCATAGATTAGGGCCTAATGAATTGACTTCAATTGACTGATTTCCTTATATGAACTGTAACTCAGCAAAATCTCTGAACAGTACATAATATGATTCTCCTTCATTTTCCCTCTGTCTCCTCCCTGGAGGGTTATTCAGCAAGATGTTATATTTTAGACTCCTGAATGAACAAATTCCAATTGACTCCCACTCTGCAACGTAGTGCCAAAGGCATTTGAGGAATTTAAATGAACTGCTGAAATCATAGTCCACACGGCCTGTGGAGTAGGAGAGGAACAACAGGGGCGGTGCACGAGTCCCTCCACACTTCAGGAAATATGACCTGTCATGTCATGTATGTTACAGTAGGTCACTTAATGGCTCTGTACCCATGTTACATTTACAGCTCTGAAATCCTTATGTTGACAAAGTTAAAACGGCTAGGCTAAAGGGGAATTCTGGGTTGAAAAAGGGGAGAGATGTTTGTAATGGAAGAAATCTTGTTGATTTACTGCGTTGTTTGGGTCTCTTCTTTCCAGTCAGTCATTGTGATACAACACAAGAACAGGAAGTTTAAGAAAAAAATGTGAATCACTGAATATTCATAATTTCTATTCTGTGTAGTTTTATGTCTTCAGATTTTAGAGTGAGATGAGGACTTGAGAGGAAAAGGACCTAATGATTCATGGGTTTTGTCTGAACTCTTTTGACTATTGGCCTAAAATTGTGTTTTTCAAACTCTTTTCTTACAATCAATCATCATTTCACAGTAATGTTGCCTTTAAACATGCCTGTCTCAATATGAGAATCAAAAGGAAATGTGGGTATCAAATTCAGAAGAGGTGTGTCAAAGTGAGAACTTGTGTGAAGTGCTCACATTCTAAATCTTTCCATACAAGGCAAAACATGATGTAATTTCCTTTCCAAGAAGCAAGGGAACTTTTGAGTATCTATTCAACTGGGGATTTTTTTTATATAATGGTGAGGTGGAAAAGGCAGTCAAAGCAATCTAAATGTGTGTGACTGACAAGAAATTGACAAGGGATTTTGATTTGATGCTGATCTTTCATCATTACACCATTTCAATACATGGCAAAGACTGATCTCATATAGCACGTTGATTGTATTCACTCTACATTTGTATAACTTGAAATTTGGGACCTGGCACAAACATACATTTTCACTTCATTGATGCAATTACTTGCAATTTACAGAAGCAATATCCTTTCCCCACAAATCTTAAAGTTTTACTTTCAAGGAATTTGCATGCATCTGATACAATAACCCCTTTGATGAGTCATTATCTGTAGTGTAAACACAATGGGACATGAGATCAGCTAAGCTGCTTATTCCCAGGCAGCCCAATTCAGATCATTTGTTTGGTCAAAAGACCAATTAGTGGCAAAAACATCAGAATTGGACTGCCCGTGTAAACACACCCGTAGTGGATGGAATGTGCATTCAAACTGAATCCATATTTCATGGTTTAGTCTATGACATTGCACTTAACTTTACTGTCATAACTTTTGTCAACAGCGTAGTTAAGGGGTGGTGGAGCCGAAGTTTTTCCTACCTCGCCTTCCCTTAATGTAAGTAAAGAAAGACTGAACATGCAAACAGCCCATCGTCTGACAAATGTTGGGAGTATGTTTTGTTATATGTTACATGTTTATTGAAAATTAAAGATATCCCTGGCCTATCACTTGGAGGACAGTAAGAGGGATTTTATTCCTGACACAGGAGGTGTAAAACAATCTCTCATACCCACATATAGAACAGTACTTAATCAAATGGCCATAAAAAAGCTATCTGTTTATGGCCAGAGACAGATAGAAGAGACTAGAGAGGACTAGCAGAAAGCACATTTCTTTGCAGATGAATCTTGTCCAGTGATGTGGAGTTCTCAGTTGGACTGCTGGTTTTCAGTTGACTTTATGCAGATGTTTTTTTCTGGGAAAGATTGATCTTGTCACCCAGACTCAACGCCATGCCCTGTAGAGAGAGGGGAAGTGTTACTTGCAATGTATAAACTTCACAAAATAATTCCACCCCGATGTTTGCATTATTCTATCATTACTACTTCCGTCGCAAATGGCAACCTATTTACAAAAGTATTGCACTATAAAGGGAATAGGGTGCATTTTGGAATGTAGTCTGAGTGGAAAGTGAGTTTCTCACCTGGCTCTTGGCCCGGATGCGGATGTGTCCGTTGACAGGGGCATCAGGACCCAGGTGGATGGGCTTCTCAATGCTGACGTTGGCCAGGGCGTCTTCACCGAAGATGGAGCGGGCATACAGGTTGGCAGCCATGAAGCCACAGAATCCAGAAAGTGCCTGGTTGTAAGGACAGACAAGGAGTGAGTGAGCATCACATGCATTACTACCTATTTGACCCAGTAGTATGAGTCTGATTGGTCCTGTAGAAACGTGCTCAGTTTGCTGAAGACAGGGCTATTATAAGAGAGAGTCAAGCTTATCTGTCTAAATCCATTAGTGGATTGATGAAGAACCTTAAACAAAATAAATAGGTATATATTGCCTGTATCTCGCAAGGTGCCCTTCTCTTTTCAAACGGATTGATTCAATCAGATCAATTATCAATTATAAAAAGCCATTTAGAAATCAAATCCTAACACTGTAAAAAGGGTAGCAGCAACAGACATGTTAGACGCTCTGACAACTTCCACTCAGCCTTCCTATCTGCCAGGTTTAAAACCTCCATTCTGTCCTACACATCATCCTATTGATGTAGTTCAATCGGCAATATTCCACGACTACTGTACCTTCTCTGGGGTCAGGCACTTCATGTTGGTGGAGCTGAGGATGTGGTGGAGGTACTCGTTCAGGTCTACAATGTTGGTGTTCACCGTCACCTAGAATAAAGTGTTATTACGATCATCCACTGAACACACTAACAAAACAAAATATGGACAGTTCTCTTATCTAGCAGTAGTACCTTATTCTCCCACTCAAACTCAGCCCACATCTGTCTGAATTCTGCATCTGTGCACGAGGCTGGCTGGATGTAGTCCATGATGTCAATGTGGATGTCACTGAGGACCACGCAGTTCCTGTCGCTGGCAGCTCCTGATACGTCATACACTGAGAGACAGACAGACATTAGAACTGATGTCATACACATGGAGTGGAGGCTGGCATCAGATTATTCATGACAAGTATTCTGACAGAAGTTAGAAGTGATCCTCTTACCTATGTTGCCAAATATGATGCCATTCTCTGTGGACGCCACTTTGACGTTAGCCTTGATGTTGGCAAAGTCATGGGGTGCCAGAGTGAGAGGAGAAGGCTTCTCAACCAGCTTGAGGTCACCTGTTGGATTGAAAGGTTGATATCAGCATTAGACATACATCACCTATGGCAAACAAGAGAAATTGCCCTGAAACAGCCCTTAGTAAGGTTGTATGACTCTGCATAAAGTCATATGAACTATAGACTAGAACCTCACCCAATGTCGCCAGCTCCAGGGTGCAATTCTGAAGGGTGTCGTTGGTTTGGTTGACGACCAGCACGTCCAGCACAATGTCATACTGGTTGACATGGACATAGGCCTCAGCATAGACTGGGTCTGAGAAACCAGTCAGCTGGGTAACCTGCAATACAACATACACTCAGAATGACATGGTCCTCACCAACCGGTTGTTATACAACGGAGCAAGTGTCAATAACTACCTCAACAGCACTAACAGCTAAGATGAAAACGTACATTTCTGAATAGGATCCTGATACAATCCATGCCAGAGCCTGAACTTCAAAATGTTATATTCATTCCCTCTTTCATAGTCGTACCTATGGAACAGACCTAGAAAACACAGATTTCTCTGTTGCTATGGCTCACTGTCACGTTGGAAACAATGCCACCTGCTGGCAACTTGAGGTACATCACATACATCTACTATCCAAAAAGGCACATGACCATGTGATTCGCAAGCACACAATTTTGTAATTCTGTAACAGAACAGTGTGTGTGTCTACTGGGTCCTTGTAGGTGTACCTTGTTGAGTTTGGAGGCCATGGGGTCATTAGCCTCCTTCTTAAGAGTGGTTCCCATGGCAGCCAGTAAACTGAGCTGGAACTGGTCCTCCTTGGAGGATGTCTCGTTCTTGGCCGTCAGTTGCATAAAGGAAATGGGGTCATCTGCCTGCACCAGCACGTTCCGTTTCTCTGACTCTTTCTGTGGATAAGAGCACAGAACACCATCAGCACATAGCAATACAATCCAGCAGTGTCCAAATGGATAGGCAGCCAGGTGAAGGGAGGACTAGAGTATAGCTGATTGAACTGGGAGAAGGCAGTGGTTTAGTGAGAAGAGTGGACTGGAAGCTATGGTCTAATAATCTAGCAGCCAGCGCTGCTTCTTACCTTCTGAGATAGCTTCTCCTCCTCCAGCCTGACAGTGAGCATGTGAGACAGGGACTTGCGGCACTCCTTATTAAAGATGTCGTTCATGAGGGGAGAGCACTCGGACAGTACCTTGAGGCACAGAGAGATGCGGTCCACATCGTCGTCTGTGATGGGCTTCTTGGGCAGAGAGGACTTGCCCAAGTGGAGGATAGTGGCCATGATCAGCATAGACTCAGCCACAAAGGACTGAAGGGGAGATGGTGATAGAGCATTAAAATCATTTCATGACTTTCAATGGACAGTGAACATGTTTCACAACCGTTTCAGAAGATAAGAGGTTCTATACTTACATTCTGTCTCTTTTTATCTTGAACGATGGCGACATATCGTAGGGCCACTTTGGTCAGGGTTGTGGCCAGGGAGGCTGCCACATAGAAGTCTCCGTCCATCAAGAAGCCCCTGAGAGGAGGCCTACAGGGAAAGGGATGACAGTTTCATTGAGTGTCATATCATCCACTTCTGAAAGACAATCACTGCAAGCTAAGAAACTATGTATTTTAGACACAAAAGGTGACTTACCTGTCCTCTTCCTTCTTTGAGGGTCGGGAGGAGCTGAGGGCGCTCTGTGTGACGTAGGTGCCCATCTCTGTCACCAGTTTGGCTGCTGGCGCTGCGCTCACCTCTTCTTCCGGCTTCCCCTCTCCAGCCTCTTTCTTGATCTCGTTCTCTACTATGGGAATCTGAAAAAGGGACAGACATGAGCAACTAGCATCAAGTATCACTCTGGTATTGAACACTGAAAGTGAATGAATAATCCATAAGCACACACACATACCTCGCCAAGCGACCTGCGCACTTCTGTCATCACACTCTGAATGTCCTCTTTAGTGCTGCAGTATTCTCCCAGGATCCAAAGCGCTCCTCTGTAGATCCTAACACAGTTTAAAAGATTGGATGTCGGCATACATTTTTACAAATCTGTAATTCTCCAAAAGTATCCTGCAATTCTCTATTTATATGCAAGCTTGTCAGTCTTGGTCTTACTTGACAGTCTTGATGGCGTGGAAGACTTCCAGCATCTTCTCGATGATGAGGGGCCTCAGGTTGTCGAACCTCTGAATGGCCTCCCTCACAAACTCCAGCACATCAGCCGCCGCTGCCTCATTAGTGTCACTCAGGAACTCCATCAGCTGAGTGACACACATATGTTATTTAGATGACATCACAGAGGACAGAATAACCCTAGCTGTGTTTGATTTCAGGGTTTGTATGTGTGAACAGGGTAGACTCACCACAGGAATGACATTGGCCGCCATGTCAGGGAAGCGTACACTGCATGAGTGGAGGGTGCGCACCAGAAGCTGCCTGAATTTATCAGTGTCCTCATGCTCCGTCACATTGTTGGTCTTAATCACCTCCTTCTTCAGAACTATCACCAACTGGAACACAAACACCTTAGTTAGAATAATCATCCTTTTACAAAATAGACAGGAGAGGAGAGTCCACAGAGACAGGAGAGATTAGTCCTGAGGATGACACCCCCACCTCCTCTACGTTTCGGGATGAAACTAGGTCCAAGGCCAGCTGCAGAGTCTTCTTCCGGACCTCGAGGTCAGGCGTGCTCAAAACACGAAGAATGTCCATCACCAGGTCCTGGGTGGACAGAGAACAGACATGTTAACCAGGTTATTATTGCACTTCAAAGACTTACTGGTACCTAACATTGAGTCTGTTCACCAGGAGCATTAATGAAAGTGAAGTCGGAGTACCTGGAGAACACGTTCATGAGTGGGATGCTCCTTCAGCTCTATCAGACGATCCAGGACGATCAGCTTCACGTTGTTGTCACTCTCCTTGATGATCAGGTCGATGTAGCACTGGGCAGCAGCCTAGAACAAATACACAAATGCCATTGAAAGACAATACCAGACCAAAATCCACAGCGGTGCTGTGTTGTAGATAAGTGAGAGGGGGTACCTTGATGGCAGTGGGTGCGCTGGACAGTGTGACAAGAGTGCCAGCTGCCTCGTACTTGACGGCTGGGCTGGAGGACTGCAACAGGTTGTAGATGCAGCGGATGAAGCGGGCACGCTCAGATGGGTTAGCGTGGCACACCTAAACATTTAGGAAACAAGAGACATGACAAATAAAAAATGCCAGTACTTACGTGGATATAATTTCCAATTGAAGCTTTGTTGTTTTCTTTACCCCTTTTTCTACCCAATTTCGTGGTATCAAATTGGTAGTTACAGTCTTGTCTCATCTCTTCAACTCCCGTACAGACTCGGGAGAGACGAAGGTCGAGAGCCGTACGTCCTCCAAAACACAAATGCTTCTTGACATAATGCCCACTTAACCCGGAAGCCAGCCGCACCAATGTGTCAGAGGAAACACAGTACACATAGGGACCGTGTCAGCCTGCACTGAGCCCGGCCCGTCACAGGAGTCGCTAGTGCGCGATGGGACAAGTACATCCCTCCTGACCAAACCCTCCCCTAACCTGGATGACGCTGGGCCAATTGTGCGCCGCCACATGGGTCTCCCAGTCGCATCCGGCTGAGACAGAGCCTGGACTCGAACCCAGAATCTCTAGCGTGATGTAGTGCCTTAGACCTGCGCCACTCGGGAGGCCCTTCAAGCTTCGTTTTAATTTTCTTTAACTCATAGCATAATGTCTTAATAGACCACACATATTGGCATATGTTTCAGCTTGCTCCTTCCTCAGTGCATGTGAGACAGAGAAACAGACATCAAGTGACATCCTGTGTTTTTCTTTACATATTTCTCAAAAGAGATATCTGGAGGTTTTTAGTGGGATTTTCTGGTGGGAAAATGTCTGAAGGACTCACCTTGTAAATGAGTTCCACAATGACCAACTGGAGAATATCTCCAAATGTATGCACTTGATCAATGCAGGTGCTGAGGTAATCCAGAGCTCTGTCCTGCACAGTGGAAATGACCAGTGTTAGTCCCAGACACAGAAATGTTGGTGAGCAGTCTCTAATAAATAAAAAACTGAAGATGCAATGACCTGGTCTGCGTGAATGAGCATCATGAAAGCATTTCTCTTGCAGCTGGCATCTTTTTCATTCACAAGGAAATCATGGATCAACTCAGGGGCATCTGGGATGAGATTTTCAAAGTTCCTGAGATGGAAATAAAATTGCTCAAGTAAATGCCATGTTCTCCATTAAGGGTCATAAACAGTCATATCGAACTTCCGTATTGTATCACTACAGTAAGTTTACCTGTAGATTGTGTAGATGGCCAGTACAGCATTGCGGCGAACGTAGCTGTGGCGGTGCTCCAGGCAGGCGCGGATGGCTGGCATGAGGGGCTCCAGCAGCTCAGACTCCTTCAACTTGCACAGGAAGCGCAGGGTGGATCCACGGATGAACTCATTGGGGTGCTGCAAGTCCTGAAACAGACAAACATACATTTAATGCCTCTTATTCAAGGATAATAGTCACACATCATACTTTGTGCTACTTATATAATTTATCGAACATTCAGACAGAAAGTACACTTGTGTAGTATGCTACTATACCTTTCTGTAGGCGTCACAGACCAGGATCATCTCCTGAAGCAGCTTGCCATCTGGAGTCGTCTTGGGGACAATCTCCCAAAAGACTAGCAGAAGCTTTTTAATGGTGTGGTCTTGAAGTGGGAGGACAAATCGGATGATGGTCATCAGTAGGCCTGGCAGCTTCTCTCCATTCAGTATCATGATGATTACCTTCTTCAGGGCCTCTGTCTTTGCCTTGATCTCTCCTTTTTCTGATATCAGAAAAAAATTACATTGTATTACTCTTAAAGTCACACTAATCATAGATCATTCACACTGATTGTTTAGAGCCAATTAGGTGCCTATTGACAATGCAGATAGGGTCAACAAAGGACACTTACCTAAATCTGCTTTGAGACTGACTTCCGATGGAGGTTCGGTGTCATTTGGAACATTGATCAAAGTGTAACAAACATTCTCTGCGGCTGTCATTTTGCCGGATGGATCGTCTTTCCTCTTGCAACACCCCAATCAACAGAACTGTTAAGATGATTCCTATGAAGTACCCATCAAGTAATGTTAATGCATAATCCGAAAAATGTAAACATAGATGCTATTGCACATAAGTTACTGAACACGATTCGTGCTTTCTAATACTGCACAGCTGTAGCTAAGAAATATATGGTAGCTAGTCGACACGTCAGTTAGCTAGCTTGTACTATTGTAGTTAGTAACGTTACTATAGTAGCTAGTTAATTTTATTCATTCACACAGGCCGCCTCGGCTGTTAGTTAGCTAGTATGCTAGTTATTGACAAGTCAATGGCCTAACGAATTAGCAGCTCAATCAGTGATATTCACAAAAAAAAACAGATATGCAATATGCCAGTAACACTTCACAGAACCTATTAAGACGTTTTGATTTTGCAAATTGAGCAAGCTCAAACGCTTGTCGTCCATTACAGCTAATGTTAGCATGCAAATGGTGGATGGATACCAAAACATATTTGGAATAATTACCCAAACCAATCTTTCCACACTTGGTCACGATAGAGAAATAAGCACGTTGCTGCCTTTTACTGCACGTTTACTATATTTCAAAATATCATTTGTCGCGTCTGTTATTTAATTGGGCAGCTGTAAAATTGCTGATATATTCTCGAGCTGTCCGTTCCCAACTTCCCTGTGACGTGGAAGATTAGCTACTTTCTGAGCCACATCACTGCAACAGCAAGTGAAAAGGGACAAATAACCCGGATATCTAGACGCGAAGACGAAATTCTTATTATGAGTGTTTCCCAATATAACAATCTTCTATATTGCCTCCATGTATGTACTCTGAACCGATGCTTTACATATTTTTCCTACAAGTAACATACATTTGCTCTTTATGAAATATTGAATTGTAGATTTTGTTTATCCCCCATCACTTGGTATGGCCCAATCCAGAGGGTTGACCAAGCCACATTATATAAGGCTACCATTTCAGTTGGGGTTGTAAGTAGGTTGTGTTACCAGTGATTATGATTCAATAAAGTCCATAGTAATCCCGGGTTAGTCATGATGTTTGAACATCTATGTTTTTCTTTTTTTTTTGTTCAAAGTTCAGTTGGTGCTTAGGTATAAATAAACCCACTTCAGTTCCTACCTTCTCTGAAAACATCCACCGAGTGGCCACATAAGAACATAGAATGACAATGCAGTAATGAGAAAATATAACATCACATTTACATTTATTTTAACGAACCAGACAAGTTCAGAAAAAGTTGTCTTTAATGACAAAATGAATGCAAACATTGAATGGCTAACAAAAATCATAGATAGTCGACTTGAACATAATGGTAATTGTTCTCCATGTTGATACAGTTACAAGTGAGTGTGGGTGGAATATTGGTTGTGGACAGGATGCCACCCAATGACTGAAAGAATCAGGGATAAGAGCTTTGTCATCTTCACACTGTCTGGGACACACTTCAATCTCAGAGCTCCATGGGCTCTTCTGGCTTCTCTGCTGCCACCTCGTCATCTGGCTGGGCAACCTGCAGCACAACAAGAGGACAAGGCATGTGCATTGTCAGGTATGGAGATAAGATTATTGACGGTACATTATTCAGTTAAGGCAATAACCGTTCCTCTTGACAAGTTTCCTCTGAGAAAATATTTGTATTCAAAATTTGCCACGTTGTTTTTTACCCTTCTCTGTGGCCTCTCCTCAAGGCCTTCAAGGAATGATGCCACATCGCCATCATCGTAGATGGTGAACTCCATGTCCTTGCCAACAATCCCGATGGACACATTCTAAAAGGGCAGACAGTAAGTTGTCAATCTGTGATTTAAGTTGTGTTCTGATCCCCTACCCTTCTCTCTGAACCCCTCATGAATTTAAAAACATTGGATTAGTGTAAGAATGGCTAGGTGTTTTCACATAATAGTAGTTATACCAGTCCATCCCCTCATGGGGAGCGAATGAGAGCCCACTTCAGGGTGAGGAGTAGATAATTGGACAGTAGCCTGATGGAAAAGTCTTAAGGTTACTACAAGCTTCACTTCATTCATCTACGTGCACGTGGGTGGAGCAGGATTTTTGGAGCAGGGGATACGTTTTGGTAACATGATATCCTTGCTGGTCCCACTCCCATTCAAATCAAATCGCCACCCGCTAACCCCTCTTTTACGCTACTGCTACTCTCTGTTTATCATACATGCATAGTCACTTTAACCATATCTACATACTACCTCAATCAGCCTGACTAACTGGTACGTAGCCTCGCTGCTTTTATAGCCTCGCTACTGTATATAGCCTGTCTTTTTACTGTTGTTTTATTTTTTTACCTACCCATTGTTCACCTAATACCTTTTTTGCACTATTGGTTAGAGCCTGTAAGTAAGCATTTCACTGTAAGGTGTTGTACTCGGCGCACGTGACAAATACACTTTGATTTGATATGCAGGGTGTACCGGTACAGAGTTAGTTGAGGTAATTGAGGAAACATTTACATGTAGGTAGAGGTTTAGTGACTCACAAGGGGGCGATAGCAAAGTTTTGTAATGTTATTTATTTTTATTAGTTGCTAGCTAGCCTTTTTAACATCCCACATCTATCTCCATGTGAAATAATCAGATGTATAATTTAAACATATGCACTGGCAAATATTTGTATACTTGCAGGTTTAACTACTGATGGGGGAACAAAGCTTCCTGAAGCTGAGGTTTTCAAGACAATTGTGTCAAATAGGTTCATTACTCAAGGCTTTAATTAACACAGTGTACGCCTACTGTTCAAAATCATTTAGAGCAGCCAAATTATTGTTTGCTCAGCATAGCCTTTTTGTCTTCTACCAAACCAATCAGGTGGTTGTTCGATGAAATGAAGCTTCGGACGTCATTAATAACGTTCTTCTGATAAAGTGATACAGGCATTGGCACACTGCTTCAAAGTACACTTCTTAGAGATTTTGACACATGCCTCAGAGCTCAGGCATCAAACGTAACATCACTAAGTGTAGCCCAAAACATTATCCCAGTTTGATATGCTGCTTGTGTATTAATTCCCATATCAGCTAAAAACAGAACATCATAATGTTTTACTTACAGAGAAAAAAGAACATGGCTAGCTAGTTGGCTATAGCAGGTTCTACCATTTCACACTAGCCTGAGTTATAACTTCTAAACAAAATACCTTTTTGGGTGGATTCTTGTTGTTTGGTTATCAATGGAAATTAGGCTACTTGATTAATAATCTATAGATCGGATCGATGGAACCAAGTGACAACACTGCCCCCCATGGCTGCGGAAAAAATGATACGGCGCATCTCAATTTTCAGGCAGTAGAAAAGCATGTTGAATGCCGGATGGTATTACAAGAAGCTGCCCCTTTTGTGACAAAAAAATGACATTCCAACATTGCGCTACGCTCTGAATCTTGCGTCACCATAGAGCTTGCAGTAAGCTTAAGGTTTACCTTTGTGGTAAGATCTTGTTCTGCAGGTAGAGTTTCTCTCAGTCCCCGGAGGCCATGTTGAACCAGGTCATTCCGTTCACCTACAAGACAGAATGAAAGTTTTACAACGTGCTTACATCAGAAGCAGAGAAGAAAAGGCTTAAAATACTCACAGTCGAGAAAAGTGTCCATATGTCTTTCCAAGTAGGTACGTGCAGACTGGGAGCGGGCCCCTATGGACATGGCCTTGCAATCAAAGTAGTTGGCAGAGGGGCAGGTCTGGAAAATGTGTGGCCCCATATCCTAGATGAGACAAACAATATTAGATATGACATACTATTCCACTAATATTTATAGAGGGACAAACCAACCAAAACATATCTTACATCATATCCTGCGATGAGTAACCCCACACCATAAGGCCTTCTTCCATATCTCTGTGTAGGGATCTGGGTTTCTGAGTGCTAGGTCAAGGTGGATTGTCTTAGTTGCAACGGTGTAAACTTTTAAAATGACCAATATAGACAATTCATGTTAACCATCATAAAAACTAAATTTGTGGTAAAAGGATACTGCTTCCAATTAGTGTGACCAAGCGGGACACAGGGAGAGGCCGATCAAACACAAACCTGGAGTCCAGGCACTCCTGACGCATAAAGTTGCTGAAGGAGTATGATGGAAGAAAGTGTTAACCTCAGTCAGAAGAACACTGTCTAATTCTCTTCAAGAATATGAAAAAACATGCACAACAGATCCTCTCTTACCAGAGTAGCCTTGCATCAGCAGTGAGGCCAGCAATGGAGATGCCAATATGGCTGTCGACATGTAGAATTTTCTTCTGATGGGCAGCCAACTCGGACTGAGCTCTCTGGACAAGAACACAAAATTAGGATTATAAATAGACTTTACACTACTTTTCATTTAATCATGTCCTTGAATGCAAATGTAAAATCAATGCAAATTGTACCTTCAGAGCCACAAGCACAGCATGACTGCGAGATTTCAGACCCACTGTGGCAGATCCTTGTTTCACTGCTTCCATAGCATATTCAATCTGATGAATACGCCCCTGAAACACAAAACAGTGACCTGTTATGAGTCACAAATATTGCAGCTGAACTGTTATGTTACCTATATTTGCAGACTTACCTGTGGACTCCAAACTGTGACATCATTGTCATACTGGTTGCGGAACTAAGAAAAATACAAAAATTAGTCCACAATCTAGAAACCTACATGTTGCTGTCGTCATAGTACAATATGTCATCATTGATTCCATAATAGAAATCAAGTTCAATTTGCATGTGAAAATGTTATCATGGAACCCATTATTGCTCCATTGTTTATATTGGCTGCCCAAAGCCCATTTTTTAATGGTAACAGTTACTTCTTAAGTGTCTTTAACAAGTCAATGACTCAGCTAAAACAGCGCTGATTTAACTAGCTAGCAACACAGCTTGGTCTTCACACAGTGAAGTTTGACTTCAAGTTGTGAAGAAGTAGCTAAGCTCGCTAACGTTAGCTGAATAGATAACATTAGCTAGCTAGCTAGCTACTACCATTGATTAAAATTTTAGCTAATAACATTAAGCAAGAAGTTAGCTACTCCTATCATATTCTACCCAAAATATGGGATAGTCACAGGTTAGGGATGCAGTCATAGCATTTGTTGTTGTCTTAGCTGGCTTTCTATTTCATTACCCTTTTTTTTACCGGTACAGTAGCGTGGCTAGTAAACTTAACTAAATGCTTACTCATTGCTGGATAGCTAACTAGTTAGCTAGGTAGCCTTTCCATCCAACTACAGATAACAGAGATTTCTGGTGCATTTACTTAATACGTTTGCATTCATTTTTTATATATCGTACATATTATATTATTTATTCCAAGCTTACCATGATGATAGAGCTTTCCACCAACAAGAGCCTCAGATAACCGATGAGTGCTTGATTACTTTTCCTATTGATGTCTGCGCAAAGGGAAACAAGTAGATCACAGAGAGGGGGAACCGCGTTCTGTATTTTTCTCTCTGCCAGATGTGATGTGAAATTATTCACCAGACACTGCTGAAGAAATCAGAAACCCCCACAATACACAAAGTAAAAGCGTGCAATTACTCAATACACCTAATGTTAAACATAATCTACAATCTCGTCGAAATAACTATTTCCCCCTGAAAATGTCGATTATTCTTACATAAATATCACTTGCTTTCTATGATATATCCAAATAGAGTTCCATCTTCTCTGATATATGTAGAGCTCAAAATATGCGATTCCTTGGAGGAACATTGCTTTCATTTACAAAGTCTCATTAGAACACATACAAAATAGGTATTCTAAGATTAAGCATTTTTTTTTTAAATGAAGTGGTAGATTTCGTTAGTTGAACATATTTGAAAATCTTTCAATATCACAGGCCTGCCAGAGTAATTAGGCCTAGATAGGGGTACAATAGCCTGGCTGTGTAATTACACTAGAAAATAACTACTACTATTATTACTACTACTTCTACTACCACTAATAATAATGGCTAAATCTTCAAATAATGGGCCTTATTGTTGGCCAAAATGTACTTTATCAATCATAAAATCCTAATGAAACAGATCAAGTTGCATATCTGTTTGAAGGCAAGATCATTTGACGTTTGGATTTTGTCCAAAGTAACGCAAGCAAACTCAGGTAAATTGATAAATGCACACTTTCTTTAACCTCACTGTCAACATGTTGACGTTGCGTGGTTGTTTTTAGCTGTACATATTATTATTTTTTTGGGGGGGTTTTCAGTGTATTATGAACGCGTTCAGACAATGAAATTAATTGTGATTTAAAAAACGCGTGCACTAAAATTACAAAAAGTTAACTCGAGCTGATTAACTCCGACAGCCTTAGATTTTATATAGCAGCACTCTTCTTCCGTTTTCTGACCGACCATGAGAGTGCACGGTTTGTTCCAGTGCTGCAGAGCGCGTGCCTGTGTAGATCTGTAGTTTTTGTAGCGGATTGTCACATCTAGGCGGCGACACGGAGTCCCTTTTATCTAAAAACAACAACATTTCACCTTCTCTTTCTTTTAGTCAAAATGTTTGAGCACGTTTGAGTGACCATGGAGTGCGTTTGCCGTCATGTAGTTGAGTGTTAATACGTCGAGAATATTGGGAGAAGGAAACTTTTGAAGGAATCCAAGGAGCTACAGTTGAAAACATGGCTGTTCGCGAGGAAGGAGAGGTTTTGCACAGTAAAATCAGGCACCACGATGGGGTTGCCAATGCAAACAGCACAGAGAGCTTCAGGAACGGCTATGTGAAGAGCTGCGTCACCCCTTTAAAACAAGACCATCAAAGGGGATTTTTGTTTAACGTCTGTAGGTTTTGCATTGAGGACATTCTGAATTCAAAAATATTTAGAATTTCTGGCCTATACCTGGGTGCATTCGCAATTTTTGCAGTTTCGTTGCTTATTTCCAGGAGCTTACAAAGTGACTTCAGCTTTTGGGATTTGCGGACTTTTCTGTCGGGCTTCTCTCAGTCCATCAGCCCTCTCTTTAGCATAGGCTGTGCATTCTTCTTTTTGACCTTTTATTTAAGGAGGAAAAAGAGGGAAAGTAATAAATGTTGGCTTGTGTCACTGCCAGCATCATGTTACTTAGGGGATTTTTTAGTTTTGCGGTTTTTGCAGTGGGGAGAGGACCAACACCAGATGCAAATGTTTGGCAGGTTGTTATTCGTGTTGGGGTGTGTGGGTCTCCTAACACTGATCCCCACTTTGAAACTCAAACACAGTGTTCTGATCCTGGTGTTTGCCAGTGTTGTGTGGTTGGTGTCTTTCACCAGTCTGAGCTGTCTGCCTGCACTCCTGAGACCCGTGTTTGCGTGTTTGGCGGGTGTCTCAGGCTCGCTCTTGTCCCTCTGTTTTGACCATTATTACCCGTCGAGGGAAACGCCGAATAGGATCTCCAGCAACGAGGAGAAAGTCCCTGTGATCAGACCCAGGAGAAGATCCAGTTGTGTTTCTTTGGGGGAAACGTCGACCAGCTATTATGGCAGCTGTAAAATGCCTCGCAGACCTTCGTTACCGTGCATATCCAGAGAACAGGTAGGTCATGGGCTGGCATCAAGTTCATCATTGCCTTCATTCATTTGTGCAAAACGTATCACTGACTGCTCAGAGTGAGCACACGTGCGCAAGAGTACACAACCTTGAACCTGTGGTCTCCAGCAAGGAGGCAATTAAACCCCATACCCAGAATGCATAGGCCTACAGTAGTCCAGACAGACAATCACCCCTACACTGCTGAACTATTCACCATCCAGGTCACTCACCTCTACTCACACCAAATAATCGTCTCTTGAAATAAACTATTCTGATGGTCCTGCAATAATTAAATCCATATGACTAAAACATGCAGCCGCACGCACCAGAAAGTTAATTTACCTAAGTAACTTTTATTCAGACATCCTATTCTATTCTTGTTTGTTGAGTGTTGAGTTGATGACAGGAAAACCTGTCAAACAAGTTAAGTCCAAGTTCAAGGGTGATCACTTATGGTAGAGTAATCAATGCAATGATCATTATTTAGTAATTCACTCACAAGCGTAATTTTCATATAGGCTTAGAAAATAAGTGGTTAGTGCTACATGTTCACTAATCTCTGAAGTTCTCTATAAGGTTATTATTTCACTGTAGTTAGGATGTGAGGCCACTGCAATGGAAAGTGGGAGTAACATCAAGTGTATTTATTTGGCTTCAACACTCACTGTATTCCAGGCAATGTATTGTAACCACGGAGGATATTCATTCCCCAATAGTTCAAGATGGAAGATATTCATCCAAGACCCCCCGAATAGTCAAACATCCTGTTCACACTTACAGTTGATTGTAAACAAACAATATCACTGACCCAGCTGAGCAAGGCAAGCCCTTTTTAAAGATTCTGTCTGTAAAATGTTATAGGCTACAATTTTTTTTTAAATGCCCCTTGATTTTATGAAGAAGTTGATGACTTGACAACATATTACTTTCTTATGCATGCCCAGTCATAACATTCAGCATGCCCAATCATTACATTCAGGGATGTGAAATATTGCTAGCTTGCTTACATTTTCAATATCTAAGCTCAAGAACCAATTGTGTATCAGAAAGAAGCTGTTTTTGGAAGGACAGGGCCCTCCACTCTGACAGTAAATAGACATCAGGCGTTAACATCAAATTATGTTCCATATTTTAAAACCCTAAAGGAATGTAATTCCTTTAAAGATTTATATAAACAGGCTATTTGTGTGTAGAAACTTTATGGATTGCAGTCTGCCTTCCTTTTATTATCAGTGATGGTAGCTGATTCTAGTTTATTTGTGAAATATTTAGGCGTAATGTCACACATTAACAGTAAGAGTTTTCAAATCCAACGAGGGCAATATGTTCAGCTGACATTTTAGTATGTGCTCTGCCCTCTCTGACCATATTAGATTAGCCTATCATATTGTTCATTATCAGTTTGATTTATCCGAATTTAGTTTTGCCTCTCTGATTCTGTCTGAACCTGTGACGTTTTATAAAAGTGCCCTGACAAATATTGTTTCAGCAATAGCCTTTGTTGTAAACTGGACTACCTTAAAGATGGAGATTATTCTGAAAAGATAAGACACATACGCAGCATAAAGGATGTTTTATTACGGTGTTGTAATAGCACACTTCACTCATACAACACAACATTGAATTTGTTCTTTGTTCATTTGACTCATTGTCCTGCAGTGGATGTTGTCAGGAATAGATTGCAGGCTCAAGTCTGGATACTACCATACAGGTCTGGTCTAGCGTTAATGTTGTCAGGCAGTGAGGGGCATTTGTGTAGACCAGTATTGATCAGTGAAATAAAGATGTCACTGCCTGTTGTCCAACTGTATTGACTTAACAAGAGAGGACAAGAGTGCCAGCATTACCCAAAACGTGCTACTGTCCTAGATGAAGGACCATTTTTTAATATCGTAGGCAAGGACGTTAAGAGTGTGATGTGTACGTCAGGTACAGTGTCCACAGTCAAGTCCTGAATGTCACACTTTGTCATGATGTAGTGTAGACTAATAGTAATTAAGCCTAGCTCAAATATGGTCTTAGCAGACACATTTAGTTGGGAACTGAAAGGACGAACTCAAACGTAATACTAACCATTGATCATACTTGTCATCCACACATGCATAGATTACTGGACTTGTTTGGTCACACATTAAATGGCGCCTCATGTATCATGACATTACATGATTTGTTGGTCATTGATTCATCAGAAAATGTATAGTAAAATAATTTATATTTTTTGGGGTCAGCACATGATGCTTATGACACATGCTGTGTGGAATGTGGAAAAGACTAACTCATGTCACTTAAAAAAAAAAAGATTTTTACCTTAAAAGAGATTGTGTCTTGCAACATTGACAATGTGGAAAAATACACAATTAATATCATACAATTTTCCACAAATTAATATTTATAAATGAACAACACCACCATATAAGATCAGTGGTCAACCACATTTGGGTTTGCATACAAAGTTTAGACACAATCCTTGCTTTTGTCCAGAAGCTCTGTTGGTATTTACGTGATGGTATGCTGTGTGTCCTGTTCTGCATTAGACCCATTTGTTGCCAGACAGTGATGCATTTAGGCCTTGTTTTTTAAATGTTTCTAGTTTCCACACAACAAATGTTCAGTGTTAGCTGCCAGACACGTATCAACACCAACACCTTTTGATATGAGACCATGTGCAGTTGAAATCAAAATGATTTAGTCTTTGAAAGACAACTCTGTTTTAATAGGCCTGTCTCTTGCTGGAACTCTCACATGATAACTACAGTTAAAGTCGGAAGTTTACATACACCTTAGCCAACTACATTTAAACTCAGTTTTTCACAATTCTTGACATTTAATCCTAGTAAAAATTCCCTGTCTTAGGTCAGTTAGGATTACCACTTTATTTTAAGAATGTGAAATGTCAGAATAATAGCAGAGAGCTTTTATTTCTTTCATCACATTCCCAATGGGTCAGAAGTTTACATGCTACCAAATACTAATTGAGTGTATTGCCTTTAAATTGTTTAACTTGGGTCAAACGTTTCAGGTAGCCTTCCACAAGCTTCCCACAAAAAGTTGGGTGAATTTTGTCCCATTCCTCCTGACAGAGCTGGTGTAACTGCGTCAGGTTTGTAGGCCTCCTTGCTCGCACATGGTTTTTCAGTTCTTATGGGATTGAGGTCAGGGCGTTGTGATGGCCACTCCAATACCTTGACTTTGTTGACCTTAAGCCATGTTGCCACAACTTTGGAAGTATGCTTGGGGTCATTGTCCATTTGGAAGACCCATTTGCGACCAAGCTTGAACTTCCTGACTGATGTCTTGATATGTTGCTTCAATATATCCACATCATTTTCCTTTCTCATCATGTCATCTATTTTGTGAAGTGCACCAGTCCCTCCTGCAGCAAAGCACCCCACAACATGATGCTGCCACCCCCGTACTTCACGGTTGGGATGGTGTTCTTCGGCTTGCAAGCCTCCCCCCTTTTCCTCCAAACATAAGGATGGTCATTATGGCCAAACAGTTCTGTTTTTGTTTCATCAGTCCAGAGGACATTTCTCCAAAAAGTCAGATCTTTGTCCCCATGTGCAGTTGCAAACCGTTGTCTGAAT
The DNA here is from genome assembly GCF_045791955.1 of Oncorhynchus clarkii lewisi. Classification (NCBI taxonomy): domain Eukaryota; kingdom Metazoa; phylum Chordata; class Actinopteri; order Salmoniformes; family Salmonidae; genus Oncorhynchus; species Oncorhynchus clarkii. The sequence goes on along the minus strand of NC_092172.1, from coordinate 24,206,095 downwards.
TTTTTATGCCGGTTTTGGAGCAGTGGCTTCTTCCTTGCCGAGCGGCCTTTCAGGTTATGTCGATATAGGACGAGTTATACTGTGGATATAGATACTTTTGTACCTGTTTCCTCCAGCATCTTCACAAGGTCCTTTGCTGCTGTTCTGGGATTGATTTGCACTTTTCGCACCAAAGAACATTGATCTCGAGGAGACCGAACGCGTTTCCTTCCTGAGCGGTATGATGGCTGCGTGGTCCTATGGTGTTTATACTTGCGTACTATTGTTTGTACAGATGAACGTGGTACCTTCAGGCGTTTGGAAATTGCTCCCAAGGATGAACCAGGCTTGTGGAGGTCTACAATTTTTTTTCTGAGGTCTTTGCTGATTTATTTTGATTTTCCCATGATATCAAGCAAAGAGGCAGTGAGTTTCAAGGTAGGCCTTGAAATACATCCACAGGTACACCTCCAATTGACTCAAATGATGTCAATTAGCCTATCAGAAGCTTCTAAAGCCATGACATCAAGTTCTGGAATTTTCCAAGCTGTTTAAAGGCACAGTCAACTTAGTGTATGTAATCTTCTGACCCACTGGAATTGTGATACAGTGAAATAGTCTTGTCTGTAAACAATTGTTGGAAAAATTACTTGTGTCATGCACAAAGTAGATGTCCTAACCGACTTTCCAAAACTATAGTTTGTTAAAAAGACATTTGTGGAGTGGTTGAAACACTTAGGTTAGAGTCATTAAAACTAGTTTATGTAAACTTCCGACTTCAACTGTATGTAGGCCTTGTTATGGAGCACTATCACATTCTTCTCAGGACTCTGACTCTTTTTTACAAGGAGCATGTGCGCGTCTAAGTTGAAAAATGTAGGAGCACACAAAGAAATTTAGGAGCACAATGAAAAATATTTGCGGTAACAAGCCAGGTTCTTTGTATTAATTGTGCAAGCATGACGGTCATGAATCTGTGCTTAGTGTATTCTCCACGGGCTGCGCGGTATAGTGAAGTAATCATTGCAACAATTATCATCTGGGTGATTATTATTTATTTATTTTTTTGGGGGGAGGGGGTACACAGATGCTCCTAGATTAAAATTCATGGTAGCACCGCAAAATATTTAGGCGCATTTGCAAGTAAAATGGTCGCACTATAGAGCCCTGCTGCTACAATTCACTATGCTGTTTTTTAAACGTGGAACACAAAGTTACACAATGCTCTTTTTGTATGTAGGTCTACATACTGTGCTTGACACTCCTTTGTACACCTACTAATACAGTTCAAATACCTATGATATAGGTCTACTTCATTATGAATTGTATAGGTTAACAAAGGCATGACTAAGGAGGACCATAATGCAGAGAAGAGAAAGTTTTACATCTCATTTGCATGTCTATCACCTCACTTTGTAAAATGTAATTCTGAAACCTTCTCTGGTATTAGGTTAGACGTTCTGAGCATAAGACTTAGTGTCCCAGTGATGAATGATCAGTGATAGGCCATAAGCACTGATACAGTATTTCTTATTTTGGACTCTGATACATTACATTTTTTAAGTTTGATTTACATTGGCACATCAGTCATGTTTTTCATAAAGATACTGAAGTTTGGATTTCAGCTTGATAGTTCATGCTAAAAAGCAATGAATAGTACAGCCAAAACTGCCAGGCAAAAGAAGTCCAGATGTCGACTAGTTTGGCTCTTAAGTGTTGGACACACAGTTGGACAAATGTCTTACATTTCAAATCAGATCAAATCACTACATAATCATCAGTGTGTTATCTTATTTATTGTGTTGTTTTCAAGATTATTTGACATTCTTTGAAATTTATTGCAGTTTTACTTTAAAGGTGACGTCATCTGTCTGCAAAACAATCCTTGCAGAGCACAAATAGGCCTAGAACATAATACACGCAGTCACAGTAGCCTTCTTTTTACGATGTCTGTGGGAAGGTAGGGATCATTTATGAATAGTTAAGGTAAACAGTGTAAAAGTGCTTTGCACACGACATTGCCATCAGCAGTGGGCCTATTCCAAACTATTTAAAAAGTTACTTTGGGCATCTTTGCTTGCGTTGTATGTCGGACAGACAATGTAGCTCATTATCTTGTAATAGTACCCTCCCTCATATAGATAGTACAATTGTCATACTTTCAGGGGATGTTACTGAGGAAGGTACATTGAACTTGTTCTCAACTTGCCTACCTGGTTTACTAAAGGTGAAATAAAAACATTGAATCTGTATTCTTTGCTGACTAGCAAATGGCTGTGAATGTGTTGTGAATGGAGAGCAACATTAAACTTATGAGCGTCTTACTTGGTTGAGATAAAGACGCCACACTCTGTCCTGTGATCTTATGACCTAGCTAGTACACCACAACACCTCGACCTCTCCTGCACTTCCTGATTCTCTTTGGAAACTTAGTCTTCATACATTACGCTTGCTCTTTTGAAGTGTTTTAGCCAGTTGGTAGCCAACAGACCCCATTGTGGTTCCTAAACTGATGGACTAGCCAACTATAGTGATAATTGGTCATTGCAGTTTTGTGGGAATATCTCATTGATGTGCGGTCTCACGTCATGTCTGGCCTCATGGCTTCTCCACCTGATGAGCCCAGCTAACAGGCCCTCTCCCTGGCCCCTGCCTGTGAGTCACAGCCTTCCTTCCCACAGTGTAATGACTATGTGCTCGTCATCAGCGCAGCCTGCTACGTCTTTAAACCCAACTACAGTGGCATGGACCAGAAGGTGCGTCTAGTGCTGCTTGAAATCTGTTTTGACATCTTGTGCATCGTCTGTTTGACATTGAATTATTAGTTTGCGTTGCACAAACTCAAAAGAAAGCAAAACCTAACCTGAAACTGTGAACAAGGGCCTACAGTAAAACAGGTGTACATTCCTGTCCCCAGTGATGGAACCTCCTCTACCTGAAATGCAATTTTGGTTACAGAAAACAGGAGATTGACAAACACATTTTAAACGCATGGTCCCGTGCTCCTATAGTATAATGTGCCAGTATTCCTATAGTATAATGTGCCAGTATTCCTATAGTATAATGTGCCAGTATTCCATATTATACTATAGGAGCAGTCAATAGAACAATTAAACACTTGAGTTCACACAGTGAGGTTTTGAGGTTTTGAACTTGTAATTGTATTAAAGTCTTGATTTCTGTAGTAAGATGGACAGCCTACATGATTAGGCAGTATTCTATAGGCTAGTATTATTCCTGCAGTATGACACAGTTGTTATCATGTTATTTTTTCAGTGATAGAATAATGGTAAAATACTGCACACATGAGAACGGTAGAAAGACCATACAGTGCTTTTACCTGTATAGGTCACATTTCTCACAGAATAAAAGTCCTACATTTGTAGCAATGTTTTCATGGAACAGATATGTTGGCCCCACACTTCCTAAAGAGTTCACACAAATGAAAAACAGTCACTTTGTCTAGGCATAAACCAAAGTCGTTGCCTGTCTTTTGGGAAAAAGAAATCCATGATTTGGTACCAGACCGTTTCTCATTTTTTGGGTGGTGTTTGGACTATCATGACAAAATCAGATTTTTTTTGTCTATTGTTTGACGTGTGTCATTCCTGCAAAGGGGCAGGTTGGACATCCTGTGTAGTGTACTGACATCCTGTGTCACATCACTACACTTTGTGGCATATTGGTAGGCTAGATATGAGGACAAATATAAAGTATTTAAAGAGAAAGTGATCTAAGGTTAATGAGTGACTTAAAGAACTTGTGTCCTACACACACACACACACACACACACACACACACACACACACATATATTTATATATACACACACACAAAGTAACTGAGCTGTATGTTCTGTTTCTCCTGGTGTGAGTCTATGGGCAGTTGTGGTTTTATCGGTTTATCTTGAACTCATAAGGAAGTTTGTCTGTGGGTTTGGCATTGTGCAGCTGGAGGCAAGTGGGTCGGTGTGGTGGGCGGGCGTTGACGCTTGCTGAGGGCCTGTTATCGCAGGTGCTTGGCTTCTCAGCGCATGACTGCTTTTGCTCTCTGAAAAGGACATGGCGGCATGGGCTCCAACAATGCCTTCAATCACCTCCCTACTGCTCATTCAGTCCTATCGCCTCTCCAAATTGATTCTTAGATGTTTAAAGTAGAGGTCGACCGATTATGATTTTTCGACGCCGATACCGATTTATTGGAGGACCAAAAAAAGCCGATACCGATTAATCGGCCAATTTTTATTTATTTGTAATAATGACAATTACAACAATACTGAATGAACACTTATTTTAACTTAATATAATACATCAATAAAAAAATAAATTTAGCCTCAAATAATCAAACATGTTCAATTTGGTTTAAATAATGCAAAAATAAAGTATTGGAGAAGAAAGTAAAAGTGCAATATGTGCCATGTAAAAAAGCTAACGTTTAAGTTCCTTGCTCAGAACATGAGAACATATGAAAGCTGGTGGTTCCTTTTAACATGAGACTTCAATATTCCAAGGTAAGAGGTTTTAGGTTGTAGTTAATATAGTATTTATAGGACTATTTCTCTCTATACCATTTGTATTTCGTATACCTTTGACTATTGGAGGTTCTTATAGAATTGCCAGTGTAACAGTATAGCTTCCATCCCTCTCCTCGCCCCTGCCTGGGCTCGAACCAGAAACACATCGACAACAGCCACCCTCGAAGCATCGTTACCCATCGCTCCACAAAATCCGCGGCCCTTGCAGAGCAAGGGGAACAACTACTCCAAGTCTCAGAGCGAGTGACGTTTGAAACGCTATTAGCGCGCACCCCGCTAACTAGCTAGCCATTTCACATCGGTTACACCAGCCTAATCTCAGGAGTTGATAGGCTTGAAGTCATAAACAGCTCAATGCTTGAAGCACAGGAAAGAGCTGCTGGCAAATGCAGGAAAGTGCTGGTTGAATGAATGCTTACAAGCCTGCTGCTGCCTACCACCGCTCAGTCAGACTGCTATATCAAATCATAGACTTAATTATAACATAATAAACACACAGAAATATGAGCCTTCGGTCATTAATATGGTAAAATCCCGAAACTATCATTTTGAAAACAAAACGTTGTTTATTCTTTCAGTGAAATACGAAACCGTTACGTATTTTATCGAACAGGTGGCAACCCTAAGTCTAAATATTGCTGTTACATTGCACAACCTTCAATGTTATGTCATAATTATGTAAAATTCTGTTAAATATTTTACGGTCTTTGCTAGGAAGAAATGGTCTTCACACAGTTCGCAACGAGCCAGGCGGCCCAAACTGCTGCATATACCCTGACTCTGCTTGCCCCAGTTAATATTGCCTGCTAACATGAATTTATTTTAACTAAAAATGCAGGTTTAAATATATATACTTATGTATTGAATTTAAGAAAGACATTGATGTTGATGGTTAGGTTCATTGGTGCAACGATTGTGCTTTTTTCACGAATGCGCTTGTTAAATCATCAGCCGTTTGGCGAAGTAGGCTGTGATCTGATGATAATTTAACAGGCAATGCAGGACAAGCTAGTTAACTACACATGGTTGATGATATTACTAGTTTAACTAGTGATTATGTTAAGATTGATTGTTTTTTACAAGGTAAGTTTAATGCTAGCTAGCAGCTTACCTTGGCTCCTTGCTGCACTCGCATAACAGGTAGTCAGCCTGCCACGCAGTCTCCTCGTGGAGTGCAATGTAATCGGCCATAATCGTCGTCCAAAAATGACGATTACCGATTTGTTAACTTGAAATCGGCCCTAATTATTCGGCTATGCCGATTTAATCGGTCAACCTCTAATTCCTATGCTGCTTTCCATAGTCTGATTTACATGGCTATGAAAGTGTCAAAATAGCCGTTTGTGTTTACTAGAAAACTAATGGATCACCAAGTTTTCAAAACAATAAGCGGTGGCCCTGTGTTCATGTGACCTACCGGTCGGTTTGTCTTGCAGTGCAGCTGTATGCTGACGACCTCTGTGTGGAGTGAACACATCTGTCTGTTGTTGGTGAGATCCTTCAATGTGTCAGGCAGTCTGGGAGGGAAAGCCCTACTCAACACGGATGCTGCTGCTGCCATTTTAGAGATCTCACTGTGAACATAACGTATTAATGAAGTGATGGCGAGACTACTGATTCATAATTTATGGAGCAGGATGGGAGGGATTTCTGTTTTTGTTTCAGCGAAGGTGTTCATATGATTAAAAATGAAGCCTCAGCGGAACAAAGTGAATAAATTCGCCCCCAAGAAGGGTTAGGGATAGGCAAAAAGGATTTCCCACAAATGTCCTCAGTGTGTTCCTTTTCCAAAATAATTTATATCAGAAATCCACGGGAAGTATTTTCCTCACCAATTAAAATCCTGAAAACAACCCCCAAACAGTCTAGCTATAGTAGGGATGTGCTAATATAGACATTCCGGGCCAACCTGATATTAAAAAGTCTTAGTTGGTATTGAAGAATTTAGTACTCATATTGATATCTGAACCGATCATCCTCCTTTCCACTATCTGCTAGCTATCAATTTTTCAAAGATAGACTTGTAGAAATACACTTTTAAAAAGAATCTTGACCTTAATAATTGATCAATTGTCTCATTATTAAAAGGTCAGTCATTGGTATAAGTGTGTAACCCCCAGATGTATTGCAATGCTGTTGCACTCTTTTTCTTCATCCTCATTTGGTCCGTAATAAAAGATGGCGGAATGAGGGGTGGAGTGTTAACGCTGGCCCCTGACTGAGGAAGCCCAGGCCCCTTGCCTGGATGTGACCCACAGTGTCTGTCTCATAAGACCCTCTTATAAAGCACTACTCTTTATTCTGCATGCTATCTTACTCTTGACACCCCTCTCTCTGTCAGGCCCTTTGAGTCTGCTTTCTCTCTGCCCCTGTCCCACAATGTCCGCCAGCCACATTTTAAGAATAGAAGTAAATTGCATTTAAAGAAATGACAGGCACAATTTAATAAAAATAATACAATCTCACCTAAATCATGCTCTATGGCAAGGTTCCTCATCTTTTTTAATGGTTGGACATAAAACACTGTAAAATCACCAGCAAATTTTTATTTGGAAAAGTATTCCCACACAATAGAGATAATAGTGAAGACATCACAACTATTAAATAACACGTATGGAATCATGTTGTAACCGAAAAAGTGTTAAACAAATCTAAAAAATATGTTATATTTGAGATTCTTCAAAGTAGCCACCCTTTGCCTTTTATATAAAACAATTTATTTAGTCTTTATTTAACTAGGCAAGTCAGTTAAGATCAAATTCTTATTTACAATGACTGCCTACCCCGGCCAAACCCGGGCGATGCTGGGCCAATTGTGTGCCACCCTATGGGGACTCCCACGGCCGGTTGTGATTCAGCCTGAAATCAAACCAGGGTCTGTAGTGACACCTCTAGCACTGAGATGTAGTGCCTTAGACCCCTGCACCCCTCGAGAGCCCTAATGACAGCTTTGCACACTCTTGGCATTCTCTCAACCAGCTTCATGAGGTAGTCACCTGGAATGCATTTCAATTAACAGGTGTGCCTTGTTAGATGTTAATTGGTGGAATTTCATTCGTTCTTAATCCGTTTGAGCCAATCAGTTGTGTTTTGACAAGATAGGATTGGTATACAGAAGAAAGACCTAGTCAATATTATGGCAAGAACAGCTCAAATAAGCAAAGAGAAACGACAGTCCATCATTACTTTTAAGACATGAAGGTCAGGCAATCCGGATAATTTCAAGAACTTTGAAAGTTTTTTTCAAGTGCAGTCGCAAAAACAATCAAGCGCTATGATGAAACTGGCTCGTATGAGGACCGCCACAGGAAAGGAAGACCCAGAGTTACCTCTGCTGCAGAGGATAAATTCATTATAGATACTAGTCTCATAAATCGTCAATTAACTGGACCTCAGATTGCACCTCACGGAGTTCAAGTAACAGACACATCTTAATATCAACTCTTCAGAGGAGACTGCAAGAATCAGGCCTTCATGGTCGGATTGCTTCAAAGAAACCACTACTAAAGGACACCAGTAAGAATACTTGCTTGGGCCAAGAAACACGAGCAATGGACTAATGGAAATCTGTCCTTTGGTCTGATGGGTCAAAATTTGCGATTTTTGGTTCCAACTGCCGTGTCTTTGTGAGACGCATAGTATGTGAACAGATGATCTCCATGTGTGGTTCCCACCGTGATGCATGGAGGAGGAGGTGTGATGGTGTGGGGGTGTTTTGTTGGTGACACTGTCTGTGATTTATTTAGAATTCAAGGCACACTTAACCAGCATGGCTACCACAGCATTCTGCAGCGATACCCCATCCCATCTGTTTTGTGCTTAGCCGGACTATCATTTGTTTTTCAACAGGACAATGACACAAAACACACCTTTTTGACCAAGAAGGAGAGTGATGTGCTGCATCGGATGACCTGGCCTCCACAATCACCTGACCTCAACCCAATTGAGATGGTTTGGGATGAGTTGGACCGCAGAGTGAAGGAAAATCTGCCAACAAGTGCTCAGCACATGTGGGAACTCCTTCAAGATTGTTGGAAAAGCATTCCAGATGACTACCTCATGAAGCTGGTTGAGAGAATGCAAAGCTGTCTTCAATGCAAAGGGTGGCTACTTTGAAGACTCTCAAATATAAAATATATATTTTTAACACTTTTTTTGTTTACTACATGATTCCAAATGTGTTACTTCATAGTTCTGATGTCTTCACTATTATTCTACAATGTAGAAATATAAAAAATAAAGAAACTCTTCAATGAGTAGGTGTATCCAAACTTTTGACTGGTACTGTATATCTGCAAGCAAGGTTTGAAATTATTATGCTTTAGTCAAATATTACTGTATATCTGTTTGGGCTTCTTGCGGTCAATTTGCAGTCTACAAATGATTTGAAATTATGTTCCGCCCCCCTGACCTTTTGCTCGAGGCTGAATCTGGTTGATGATCCCCATCCCTGCACTATGGATTTGTTGTGTCTTATAGTAAGATATTCCAAATATGATCTCTACAATCTCCTGCAATATAACTTCAGTCACAAAAACTGTCAACTTATGATGTTCCGCTTTGTGTCATTACAGAACCATTTATAGCTCTGATGGACAGACCCGTAATTATGCTGTCAACATTATCCTTCTGTTTTCCACATCCTACTTTGAGTACAAGTCATGTGTTGACCAGGTCCGCTCTGCAATTCAGGGCCAGATGTCAAAACTGTTTGCATATTAATCTAATTAACCACAATTATTTAAAAGAGCATAGTATGAGTGGAACATTGTGTGATTAAGTATGACTATGTCGTATGAAATATGGCTTTTCAATGTAACATTCAAAAATATCCTGTAAGAACAGGATATTGCGATGTTCCTTTGCCATATGGAGAGAGGGAAGGGTGGTTTAAACCTGGTCAGGCGAGGGTGAACCATAGATGGACCCCTGTTTGTGTGGTGTTAGTGCTCCTGGGTGTTTTGAGAGCGTAAATAATGCTCTTAACTAACTCTTAACTATACACATGAGGACAGTGCAGCAGGCTGCATAGAGAGAGGGGGGAAGGGAAAGAGTGGGAGGGAGGGAGGTAGAGCAAGGCGGTGGAAAAGCAGAGCGCCTCTCAGCTGTCACGTTCTCTTGCTGTAAAGCCATGTGGAATGATATAACATTGACGTCACTACCCAGTGACGTACGAGTGTGACTGAAAGTTTTACTAATCGCTCTGTAGAATTTAGTGACTGCCTCTAGCTGTGATGAGAAGGGGAGAGAATGCACGGAGGAAAATGCAGATACTATTCAACGCTGTATGTAGGAATGTTTAAAGTTGTCAAATAAAATGTATAATTTCTCATTTATTTTTGACATGTAATATTCTTGAGAAACCAAGGTGATTTCTTTTTTTTCTCACATTGAATCTGTTTTGTTTTTTTGTAAATATTTTTATGAAGATGAACATTAATTGAATAGAGATAAAGTGTTGGTTATTGATGGTCATAATATTTAGCCTAAACTGATTGTAAAATTGCTTGAGTGAATTAGTAATATCTTAAATACTGTATATTTTGAGACAGTTAATGTTTTTCTATATATTAAGAGAATGTCATTTGCGTGCATGTTTCTGGAATGTGGAACATAGTAGTTTGATTAAATATTAAAATAAGGCCATATCTTCAGTCATTCTTTTGATAATTTCTAGCAATTCTGTGATTATTGACTGAGGAAATAATATATAGACCTACTTGTTTTCTGTGGTCCATCCAACTTATTTTGTCTATCTCCTCAACTCATTTATTTCTGCGTAGTCTCAATACATTAGCTCCTCTTGTGCTCAGCTGTAGTGAGCCCAGAGATGAGGGGCTCCGGAATGACTGAAAAACAAGTCCTAGAAAGCACTGACAGGGTCAAAGCTTCAACAGTCTGCTGGAGCTAGCGACAGTATATTGCTTATGGTGTTGAATTAGATTTTCTATAATCCCAAATACACCTTTTGAACCGTTCACTGTCAGTGCTATTAAGACATATTGTGAACAGAAATCCACAAAGCAAATATTGTAGCCTAGCATTTGCTTGATAACAATGTAACATGTTTTTCTCAATGTAGCAGTAGCATGATCTATTTTTTGGGATAAGTCATTTTTTAAATTTATTTATTTTTTACTGATGTGAAATGTTGGACTAAGGAATTGAGTCATTCCTCCTTCCTTGCACAAGTTAACGCATGAGCGGTAATCAAATTAGACCTTAAATTAAGGCCACGACACCACTCAGGCCTTTGCACATAACACATGGTCAGGGCGCTACACACACACACACACAGCAGGCAGGGCCTCTTCAATAAGGGCAGTAGACAAACACAGGCCTGCCAGTCCTCAAAGCTTCCTATAGTCAATTTTGAAATATACATTACTGAATTATGAAAAACATATAAAGCAATACATAGTAAAAGGAACAGATTTTACCCTTTGATGGATAATAGGTAATAAAGGTAGCACATCTCTTCCATCGGCTATGAGTGAACAGATCTATCCAATATTCACAGTTCTTGACACATACTGTATATCTGTTCAGTGTGACTCTTAACCAGAATATTCAGATCTCTGTGTGTGAGCTTGTCAGTTAAATCCAAAACTTAGTTAGCGTTGTTACTTCCATTTACAGATGCATAGGGTGCAGCCCAGCTATCGTTGCTGTCTTTGTTTTATTTTTCACTATTAGATTAATAATACTTGAAAAATATTCATAAAATACCCCAAAATTATCAGTCATGTTTTAATACAAAAATATTTGTATTAGTCTAATATTTTTTTATTATCTTGTTGTATTTCAGCTCAAATTAAGACAACTCCTTATTATATCTTAGGTAGATAAAACATACACAGGTATCAGGTATTCTAGCAACTTATTTATTTTCTAGTTAAATTGAATGTTATCTTTTTTTATAATTCAATGTTCTCTGTCAGTGGTTTGGTGTTAATTTTCTACTTGGCAGCAGACATCAGGACTTGTTGAATGAAAGGGTTAACAGCAGCCGAGCGAGGTGCTCTGTGTGTTTGGCTGACTGCAGAGTGAAACAGGATGCAGCGACTGCATTGTCAGCCTGCTGGTGTGAGTGCAAACAGATGAGGAAATGCTGGAGCGGGTACTCCAAAACTTGGGTTACCTTGGAAACGGTTTGCGTCATGATCACCAGCAATTAGCTTGCAGCTCTTTAGTTTTCAAGATAGGTCTACCAGGGCTTAGTCCAATGGCTGTTGCTAACAGCGAACGGAATTGTGCTCCAAACAGCGCTAGGAAATAATTACTGTTTTTTTACCTATATTTTGTAATGTTTATTTTTTTAAATTGTTTTCAAAGATAAAGTTGATCTTATTTCATATGTTGTATTTTTTCACAGAATGTATATATTTTGAAAGTGACCCGAAGAGTGGTGTTTATTATAAAAGTGAGATGATGAGGCAGATAAAGTTTGCATTAATTGCTCTTCTAATTAGCCCTGATGTGACATTATTCTCTTATCTGACCGTGTGTGTGTGTGTGTGCGCGCTGTATGTGGTCGAAACACATGGAACGGTGCATAAAGTTCCCGAGTGGTCGGTCAGTGATGAGTAGTAGTAGTTAATGGTTATATTTGAGAGTTAAGAGGCTTCTCTCTCTGGGCCTGTGTTGAGACTGGACACCTCCACTGATCACAGGGATAGAAAGCCTACTCTGCTCAACCCAGGGGCAGATTGTTGGAACTGTATTAGCCAAATACTCAACTCCTCTCATTTGTTACAAGAGGAGCAGGGATTTTCTGCATGGCTCATCTGGAAAGGATTATTGTACCATAAGGTTCCCAACAGTTCAAACAATTAAGGTGGCCTGGTAGCTTTTAAGTCGACAAGGAGGTTGTTGAACCTTGCATGCGTCCTGTGAAGAAAAAAAAAGAAGACTGTTTGTTTAGCCCAGTGGCTGGGTAAGATAGGAGGGAGGGAGAGCAGGGGAGACCATAACGGGGTTGGGAGGAGGGGTGGTTAGGTGAGATCAGAGATCTAGTGACGTAAGTGAAAGATCTCATTTGAGTTAGTTGGCTCGCATGGGGTTGGGGAGAATGTTGGCGGAATGGGACTGCGAGGATGGTTAGTTTGCGTTTGCAGTGGTGGAAAAAGTACTCAATTGTCATACTTGAGTAAAAGTAAAGATACATTAATAGAAAATGACCCATGTAAAAGTGAAAGTCACCCAATAAAATACTAGTTGAGTAAAAGTCTAAAAGTATTTGGTTTTAAATATTCTTAAGTATCGAAAGTAAATGTATTTACTAAAATATATTTAAGTATCAAAAGTAAAAGTATAAATTATATTAAGCAAACCATTTTCTTGATTTTTAAATGTACGGATAGCCAGGGGGTATCTCACCTCTATACAAGCCTTATTGCTGTTTTGGCAATTACAGCTTATTTGCAGTGGTGTAAAAAGTACCCAATTGTGGTACTTGAGTAAAAGTATAGATACCTTAATAGAAAGTTACTCAAGTAAAAGTTAGTCACCCAGTAAAATACTACTTGAGTAAAAGTATTTGGTTCTAAATATACTTAGGTATCAAATGTAATTGATAATACATACTTAAGTATCAAAAGTAAAAGTATAAATCATTTAAAATTCCTTATATTAAGCAAAGCAGACACCACCATTTTCTTCTTTCAAAAATGTACAGATAGCCAGGGGCACACTCCAACACTCAGACATAATTTACAAATGATGCATTTGGGTTTGGTCTGTCAGATCAGACAGTAGGGATGACCACGTGTTCTCTTGATAAGTGCATGAATTCGACCATTTTCCTGTCCTGCTAAGCATTCAAAATGTAGCAAGTACTTTTGGGTGTCAGGAAAAATGTATGGAGTAAAAAGTACATTATTTTCTAGGAATATATTGAAGTTACAATAAAAAAACTTTAAAGTACAGATATCAGAAAAAACTACTTTAGTAATGCTTTGAAGTATTTTTACCTAAGTACTTTACACCATTGCTTATTTGTGACTGAATCGCACTAATAATAATCCTGTCTGTCAAATTCAAGATGGCAACTGAACTGTTCACTGTTCTGATGAAACGTTTGCTCCTTGTCCCTCTCACTCAAGTGAAAACAGTGTTAGCAACTGCCGCTTTTACACCAAAAGGCTGTTGCTAGGTGACGGCTGACGTCAGTGGCAGCTACAGAGGAGGTCTTGTGTGTTTGGCTGCTGAGGGCAGACCCCACTGTAAAGGGCAAAACTATGAAGCACTATTAGTCATTGCAATGAAAACCTAAACTTCAGTGTCCAAGGATAACCACTCTAAATAATTGTGAGCATTTCATGCAGAGAAACCTGTGATCAGGAATTACGAGGTAAAAAATAATAAATGCTCCTCTGTCAACCCTGCCAATACCCAACCCCTTTTATCTTTCTCTCTCCCTACTCCCTCGCTGTCTCCTTTTCTCTAACCCCCCCACCACACACACACACACAAGCTCAAATACCAGTCCAGGAACCCCCTCCGTTTTCAGAGCACATGACGTAAGCAAGATTTTGTGGAGAGGGGGGAAAATCAAGGTTGCCAAGGTTGCTCTGGAGCCTGCTTGCCATTGTTTAGTGTAACCAATTCCCGGGAACCTGAATTTCAATCCCTTTCTCTCTCTCTCTCTCTCTCTCTCTCTCTGGACTAGAACATCTGCCCTGCCCTATTGTACAGCACAGATCAACACCGCACTGTGCATAGCCTAAACAAATGACACACAAGTTAGGCTTGGCATGTTTATTCATTTTAGTAAAGAAAGTTAACTATTCTGCTGAATGTAAGCAAAATAAATGACTAATTCTCACAATATTTATTTCACTTAGAAATTCTAGAGTAGGTTGTTTAGACCATTGTATTTTTCAACAATGTGATAAACAATGTGATAAATAGGTTGATTTGGGGGAACCAGGTTACCTAGATTTACCGCCCAAACCCGTTGTCCTTCTGCCCCTGAGCAAGGCAGTTAGCACACTGTTCCCCGGGCGCTGAAGACGTGAATGTCGATCAAGGCAGCCCTCCGCACCTCTCTAATTCAGAGGGGTTGGGTTAAATGCAGAAGAAGCATTTCAGTTGAAGGCATTCAGTTGTACAACTGACTAGGTCTCCCCCTTTTCCTCTGGATAAATACCGTGCCTTCAGAAAGTATTCAGACTAAACTTGGGCGGTATACTGGGGTAGCTTTTTAATACGGGCGGTATACTGGGGTAGCTTTTCAATACGGCCGGTATACTGGGGTAGTTTTTCAATACGGCCGGTATACTGGGGTAGTTTTTCAATACGGGCGGTATACTGGGGTAGTTTTTCAATACGGGCGGTATACTGGGGTAGTTTTTCAATACGGGCGGTATACTGGGGTAGTTTTTCAATACGGGCGGTATACTGGGGTAGTTTTTCAATACGGGCGGTATACTGGGGTAGTTTTTCAATACGGGCGGTATACTGGGGTAGTTTTTCAATACGGGCGGTATACTGGGGTAGTTTTTCAATACGGGCGGTATACTGGGGTAGTTTTTCAATACGGGCGGTATACTGGGGTAGTTTTTCAATACGGGCGGTATACTGGGGTAGTTTTTCAATACGGGCGGTATACTGGGGTAGTTTTTCAATACGGGCGGTATACTGGGGTAGTTTTTCAATACGGGCGGTATACTGGGGTAGTTTTTCAATACGGGCGGTATACTGGGGTAGTTTTTCAATACGGGCGGTATACTGGGGTAGTTTTTCAATACGGGCGGTATACTGGGGTAGTTTTTCAATACGGGCGGTATACTGGGGTAGTTTTTCAATACGGGCGGTATACTGGGGTAGTTTTTCAATACGGGCGGTATACTGGGGTAGTTTTTCAATACGGGCGGTATACTGGGGTAGTTTTTCAATACGGGCGGTATACTGGGGTAGTTTTTCAATACGGGCGGTATACTGGGGTAGTTTTTCAATACGGGCGGTATACTGGGGTAGTTTTTCAATACGGGCGGTATACTGGGGTAGTTTTTCAATACGGGCGGTATACTGGGGTAGTTTTTCAATACGGGCGGTATACTGGGGTAGTTTTTCAATACGGGCGGTATACTGGGGTAGTTTTTCAATACGGGCGGTATACTGGGGTAGTTTTTCAATACGGGCGGTATACTGGGGTAGTTTTTCAATACGGGCGGTATACTGGGGTAGTTTTTCAATACGGGCGGTATACTGGGGTAGTTTTTCAATACGGGCGGTATACTGGGGTAGTTTTTCAATACGGGCGGTATACTGGGGTAGTTTTTCAATACGGGCGGTATACTGGGGTAGTTTTTCAATACGGGCGGTATACTGGGGTAGTTTTTCAATACGGGCGGTATACTGGGGTAGTTTTTCAATACGGGCGGTATACTGGGGTAGTTTTTCAATACGGGCGGTATACTGGGGTAGTTTTTCAATACGGGCGGTATACTGGGGTAGTTTTTCAATACGGGCGGTATACTGGGGTAGTTTTTCAATACGGGCGGTATACTGGGGTAGTTTTTCAATACGGGCGGTATACTGGGTAGTTTTTCAATACGGGCGGTATACTGGGTAGTTTTTCAATACGGGCGGTATACTGGGGTAGTTTTTCAATACGGGCGGTATACTGGGGTAGTTTTTCAATACGGGCGGTATACTGGGGTAGTTTTTCAATACGGGCGGTATACTGGGGTAGTTTTTCAATACTGTAAAATAAAAAAAGGTTTTCAATACGTTTTAATATTTGTAGTTACAGACAATACATTAGTGCAACACATACATTCGGCACAAAATAGCTTCAATGTCATCAGATGACAACAGAGGTGCAACAACTATTTGGCTGGCAGCCACACAAGTAAATGAGCTCACAATGAAAAAGCAAGGTCTTTTCTTTGCTAAGAACTATGAATCGCCATCATATTTCTAATGTTCTAATGTTTCTAATGTTTCTCATAGGAAATGTAGCTGGTTACATTATTTTAATGTTTTGCATAAAGTTAATCTTGCATTTTACCAGAGAAAAGTAGGCTGGCCACACGGATCAAAGTACCTGAGAAAAGTAGGCTGGCCACACGGATCAAAGTACCTGAGAAAAGTAGGCTGGCCACACGGATCAAAGTACCTGAGAAAAGTAGGCTGGCCACACGGATCAAAGTACCTGAGAAAAGTAGGCCGGCCACACGGATCAAAGTACCTGAGAAAAGTAGGCTGGCTACACGGATCAAAGTACCTGAGAAAAGTAGCTACTCATCAGGGCACCTGAGTAGCGAAGCGGTCTAAGGAGCTGCAACTCAGCGCAAGTGGTGTCACTGCCGTCCTTGGTTCGATTCCAGGCTGGAGCACATCTGGCCATGATTGGGAGTCTTCATAGGGCGGCGCACAATTGGCCCAGCATCATCCGGGTTTGGGCGGTGTAGGCCGTCATTGTAAATAAGAATTTGTTCTTAACTGACTTGCCTAGTTAATTATTTTTTTAAATACAATTAAAAAATCAGTCTTTTTGATAGAATGCCTGTTCGTGAATTCTCATCCGAGTGCAACAGAAGCACAACATTTGTTTGATGCTGAGCAGAAATTACAATCTGCGTTTACAAAACACAGCAAGATATTTATTTTGCGTTTTAGTAATTATTTCCTTCTTTAAAAAAATGAAGAATTCTGCGTTAGGGCGACCCCTAAGTTTAACTACTAGCTATCTAAGTAAGTGGCTGAATTAATAAGGTCATGGGGCATCATATTGTGTCAGCTTTCTGCCGTGTTTGAGAAGTCAAAGCCCTTTGGTTGAGTTTTCTATAAAGCTGCCACTGCAGCTTTTTTTCCTTGTGTTTTTTCTCCTCTCCGTTCTGGACCTGTCTGATCCTCCCCTATCTTCTCCGAGCCCTATCGACTCCCAGACCCCACATAGACATGGTGTGTACACAGTACTGGTCTCCCTTCAGACAAGCATGCGTCAACTTTGTTAATTTACACAATGTCTCTCGTTCACATTCACTTGTAAATGTTAAAACTCACCAATAATGACATTGGGTAGCTCATGTGTGAGATATAAATATATATATATATATATATACACACACACACACACACACACACACACACACACACACACACACACACACACACACACACACACACACACACACAGACAGACACAGTGGGGCATATACAGTGGGGCAAAAAAGTATTTAGTCAGCCACCAATTGTGCAAGTTCTTCCACTTAAAAAGATGAGAGAGGCCTGTAATTTTCATCATAGGTACACTTCAACTATGACAGACAAAATGAGAAAGAAAAATCCAGGAAATCACATTGTAGGATTTTTAATGAATGTATTTGCAAATTATGGTGAAAATAAGTATTTGGTCACCTACAAACAAGCAAGATTTCTGGCTCTCACAGACCTGTAACTTCTTCTTTAAGAGGCTCCTCTGTCCTCCACTCGTTACCTGTATTAATGGCACCTATTAATGGCACCTGTTTTAACTTGTTATCGGTATAAAAGATACATACAAGACCACTGATAATCTCCCTTGATCTGGGGCTCCACGCAAGATCTCACCCCATGGGGTCAAAATGATCACAAGAACGGTGAGCAAAAATCCCAGAACCACACGGGGGAACCTAGTGAATGACCTGCAGAGAGCTGGGGCCAAAGTAACAAAGCCTACCATCAGTAACACACTACGCCGCCAGGGACTCAAATTCTGCAGTGCCAGACGTGTCCCCCTGCTTAAGCCAGTACATGTCCAGGCCCATCTGAAGTTTGCTAGAGAGCATTTGGATGATCCAGAAGAAGATTGAGAGAATGTCATATGGTCAGATGAAACCAAAATATAACTTTTTTAGGTAAAAACTCAACTCGTCATGTTTGAAGGACAAAGAATGCTGAGTTGCATACAAAGAACACCATACCTACTGTGAAGCATGGGGGTGGAAACATCATGCTTTGGGGCTGTTTTTCTGCAAAGGGACCAGGACGACTGATCCGTGTAAAAGAAAGAATGAATGGGGACATGTATCGTGAGATTTTGAGTGAAAACCTCCTTCCACCAGCAAGGGCATTGAAGATGAAACGTGGCTGGGTCTTTCAGGATGACAATGATCCCAAACACACCGCCCGGGCAACGAAGGAGTGACTTCGTAAGAAGCATTTCAAGGTCCTGGAGTGGCCTAGCCAGTCTCCAGATCTCAACCCCATAGAAAATCTTTGGAGGGAGTTGAAAGTCCGTGCTGCCCAGCAACAGCCCCAAAACATCACTGCTCTAGAGGAGATTGCTCTAGAGGAGATCTGCATGGAGGAATGGGCCACAATACCAGCAACAGTGTGTGAAAACCTTGTGAAGACTTACAGAAAACGTTTGACCTCTGTCATTGCCAACAAAGGGTATATAACAAAGTATTGAGATAAGTATTTGGTCAATAACAAAAGTTTATTTTCCACCATAATTTGCAAATAAATTCATTAAAAATCCTACAATGTGATTTTCTGGATTTTTTGTCTTCTCATTTTGTCTGTCATAGTTGAAGTGTACCTATGATGAAAATCACAGGCCTCTCTCATCTTTTTAAGTAGGAGAACTTGTCCAATTGGTGGCTGACTAAATACTTTTTCGCCCCACTGTATATACACACTGCTCAAAAAAATAAAGGGAACACTAAAATAACACATCCTAGATCTGAATGAATGAAATATTCTTATTAAATACTTTTTTCTTTACATAGTTGAATGTGCTGACAACAAAATCACACAAAAATTATCGCTGGAAATCAAATTTATCAACCCATGGAGGTCTGGATTTGGAGTCACACAAAATTAAAGTGGAAAACCACACTACAGGCTGATCCAACTTTGATGTAATGTCCTTAAAACAAGTCAAAATGAGGCTCAGTAGTGTGTGTGTGTGGCCTCCATGTGTCTGTATGACCTCCCTACAACGCCTGGGCATGCTCCTGATGAGGTGGCGGATGGTCTCCTGAGGGATCTCCTCCCAGACCTGGACTAAAGCATTCGCCAACTCCTGGACAGTCTGTGGTGCAACGTGGCGTTGGTGGATGGAGCGAGACATGATGTCCCAGATGTGCTCAATTGGATTCAGGTCTGGGGAACGGGCAGGCCAGTCCATAGCATCAATGCCTTCCTCTTGCAGGAACTGCTGACACACTCCAGCCACATGAGGTCTAGCATTGCCTTGCATTAGGAGGAACCCAGGGCCAACCGCACCAGCATATGGTCTCACAAGGGGTCTGAGGATCTCATCTCGGTACCTAATGGCAGTCAGGCTACCTCTGGCGAGCACATGGAGGGCTGTGCGGCCCCCCCAAAGAAATGCCACCCCACAACATGACTGACCCACCACCAAACCGGTCATGCTGGAGGATGTTGCAGGCAGCAGAACGTTCTCCACGCCGTCTCCAGACTGTCACGTCTGTCACGAAAGCAGGTTCACACTGAGCACATCTGTGAAGAGCACAGGGCGCCAGTGGTGAATTTGCCAATCTTGGTGTTCTCTGGCAAATGCCAAACGTCCTGCACGGTGTTGGGCTGTAAGCACAACCCCCACCTGTGGACGTCGAACCCTCATACCACACTCATGGAGTCTGTTTCTGACCGTTTGAGCAGACACATGCACATTTGTGGCCTGCTGGAGGTCATTTTGCAGGGCTCTGGCAGTGCTCCTCCTTGCACAAAGGCGCAGGTAGCGGTCCTGCTGCTGGGTTGTTGCCCTCCTGCGGCCTCCTTCATGTCTCCTGATGTACTGGCCTGTCTCCTGGTAGCGCCTCCATGCTCTGGACTCTACACTGACAGACACAGCAAACCTTGCCACAGCTCGCATTGATGTGCTATCCTGGATGAGCTGCACTACCTGAGCCACTTGTGTGGGTTGTAGACTCCGTCTCATGCTACCACTAGAGTGAAAGTACCGCCAGCATTCAAAAGTGACCAAAACATCAGCCAGGAAGCATAGGAACTGAGAAGTGGTCTGTGGTTATCACCTGCAGAACCACTCCTTTATTGGGGGTGTCTTGCTAATTGCCTATAATTTCCACCTGCTGTCTATTCCATTTGCACAACAGCATGTGAAATGTATTGTCAATCAGTGTTGCTTCCTAAGTGGACAGTTTGATTTCACAGAAGTGTGATTGACTTGGAGTTACATTGTGTTGTTTAAGTGTTCCCTTTATTTTTTGGAGCTATATATATATATATATATATATATATTTGAAAACTGGAAATGAATTTATGACATCTTAAACAGCCTCAAGTCTTCTTGGGTATGACGATACAAGCTTGGCACACCTTTATTTGGGGAGTTTCTTCCATTCTTCTCTGCAGATCCTCTCAAGCTCTGTCAGGTTGGTTGGAGAGGGTTTCTGCACAGCTATTTTCATGTCTCTCCAGAGATGTTCGATCAGGTTCAAGTCCGGGCTCTGGCTGGGACACTCAAGGACATTCGGAGACTTGTCCCGAAGCCACTCCTGCGTTGTCTTGGCTGTGTGCTTAGGGTCGTTGTCCTGTCGGAAGGTGAACATTTGCTCGTCTGGTTTTCTTCAAGGATCTCTTAGTACTTTGCTCCGTTCATCGTTCCATTGATCCTGACTAGTCTCCCAGTCTCTGCCACTGAAAAACATCACCATCCTTCACCGTAGGGATGGTGCCAGGTTTCCTCCAGAGGTGACGCTTGGCATTCAGGCTAAAGACCTCAATCCTGGTTTCCTCAGACAAGATAATCTTGTTTCTCATGGTGTGAGAGCTCAGTCAGAGTGACCATCGGGTTCTTGGTCACCTCCCTGTAGCTATTACATGTGCTAATTTTGTTAGCATTCTGTTAATAGACATCCAATGGGATTTTTTGGTGTCCCCATGTGTAATACTGTAAATACCGGTGTAAGAGAAGTGCGGCATGAGGATATGAAAATCTGGATAATCTGGATAAAATATTCAACCCTAATAAATACTTTCTATAGGCAATGTATATATCTTACCCTCAGTAATACTTTGATGGAACTCCTCTGGTTATTGATTGTTTTTGCACAATTGCATTGCTTGTATTGTTGTCGCTGTTGTTTTTGTTATTTCTGCTGCTGCTTTGGATGTTGTCCCCAGTTCAAGTTCTCATCAGTTCTCCCCTACCAAGGAGAGTGACAAAACATTTTGTTGAAGAGTCTCGAGCTCCCGGAAGCCTGGCCACCTGACAGTGAAGAGAACCGCTCCCCTACCAAGGAGAGTCAGACAAAACATTTTGTTGAAGAGTCTCGAGCTACCAGGAAGCCTGGCCACCTGACAGTGAAGAGAACCACCTCCCTACCTGCATACGGGTATAACCAACCATCCATCCTAGACCCTTCCTCTGTGGTGTCTGGCTGCCTGACTCCCTCCCATGGGGGTTAACACATCCCAGCCCTGCCTGTCTGTCTCATTATGTTCCAGCCCTCCAGTGGTAGAATCTCACCCCTGTCCTGTTACACTGTCTGAGGCGCTGGCAATGAAACAGCCTTTTTAACACCATGTTATAGTGTTCCTACTCTACTGAGGCATTTATGTAGTGCTATTCACACGCTAAAGGTAAAAAAAACATTTGCCTGTGGTTTTGTTTTTGTTCAAACTTTTGTCTATTCTCATAGCTCTACATTCTCATAGCTCTACATTCTCATAGCTCTACATTCTCATAGCTCTACATTCTCATAGCTCTACATTCTCATAGCTCTTTTACATGCTTGGAAAGGAACAGAGGGTTTTGTGTTTCTGAGAAAGAAGAGAAACAGCACTGATCATTCATGTTTATTATTGTTCTCTCCCAAGTGTCTGTCTCTATCCTCAGTCACTGGGTTTCTTCACTCTCTGCCTTTAAATCAGACTCACTGTCATACAGTAAACTACACAGCAGAGATAGCGATGGGCCTAGATGAAAACTATGTCAACACTTGAAACGAGAAAAAAAGCACTCATGAAGACGTCAGTAGCAAAACACAAAAGCCACAAGTGTGTGTGTGTCCGCTCTTGCCTAGCTCAGCCTGAAGAAGTGTGTAAAGCCGCCTGTCTTTGGTGTGTCAGTTATGAATGACGTGTGCTGTCACTACAGATAAACCAGCCACTATGTACTATGCCTGCTGTAAGGAGGGGTCAGAGAGAGAGGTGTACTGTCCACAGGACACAGTCACGTGGCCTGGTAGGGCTGGGCAATGTATCACATTTTATTTGATTCATTAGAATGTATGTTTTTGCTCGCGATAAAAGCATTTGGAATATCAAGACTCGACTTTGTTATGAGCTGCATGTTCTCATTCTGTATTTTTGGTCTCATCTCTTTCGCTCCTCTGTGCTGTGTGCACCTTCCCATTTACACCAGAGATCTGTATATAATGAAGAAATTCACGTCTCCGCCCTAACAATGGGATTCGTTGTCCCAAAGGCGGGAAGGCAGGCGACAGGCTTAGGTCCAAAATAAGCCCATAGAAACGCATTGGCCTCATTTTGGACAGATTTTTTAGCGAGAGTGAAACCTCTTGCTTCGCCTCTATGATTTACACACACATCAAGCCCGTCCCCCCCCGTCTCTCACTCCAACAAAGTTCGGAGATGTCATCTTGCTCTGACCAGCGGTTTCAACTCGCTATTTGCATTTGAGATTTGGTCCACCAAAACACATTGAGACATTATTTTACTGTAATAGAGGAGAAGTTAACTTTTCTAATGATACCCTTTTTAGGTCACAACTACTCAAATTGTGGGCAGAGCAGACACTACTAAAACGAGAGTATCAATGAACATTGATTCTGCTCAGTTTGTCCTGCGCAGCATTGGGGTACCGCTAGCAGCATTTTAGAACAAAGACTGTTATACTAGCTGTCTGGTGTTTTGTAAATGTGAAGTAAGAATAAACACAACTATATAAAGAATTGGCAACTCGTTCTCATTCTGAGAAATAAGGTAGGCCACTTGATTTCAACATCTGAACAAAGTGGAGAGGCTAACATGCTTTTCAAACAGTTGGAGGTGGACAGAAGGGTCTGTTCATAACAATTCAACTGTTCAACCTTGTTAGCTAGAAAATTGATCCAAGTTGTCTAAACTTGAAATATAAAGATTAGCTGGCTAATCACTAGCACGTGGGCTTGAGAGATTGTTGATGAGACCTGTGTTCATTTTCTATAGCCTGATGGCTGCTACAAGAAGTTATTAGTGAATGTGAATTAGTCATGGTTCTGGTTAAATTTGTAACAAAAAAGGGCATTTTCATAGACAGACCAGATTAGTGATTATTGTAATAAAAATCAGGTTAAACTGTTTTGATAAAATAATTAAATTATTAGTGAGTGGTTATGGAAGGCTTATAATTGGCCTAGGTATAACTTCACACGCCCTGAATTTATTAGATTATTCCTGACTGTTTTAAATGCAGTGAATTTTACCTTTAATTGTACAGCAACTCTTATTTTGAGAAAACATTTTTAAAAATCTAGATATATTGTGAAATGAGAAGATGGAGATATAATTGCCAGGCCATATCGCCCAGCCCTATGGCCTGGACTCGTAGCACAGAGGAGGTGATACTTGGGTGAGTTGTTAACTGAACGTTCCTGCCGTGCCCAATGTGCCCTAGTAGATCAAATCAGAGCTGTCACAAACATCACACTCCTGCACCCAGGACTCACAGTAAGAGCTGGGACAGAAATAAGACTGGCTACATGGATCTCTGGGACGTTCATTTATTTTAGGTGCAGGTAGGCTTTTTTTAGATCTTTTTTACACCACCACTTGCCTGTACTGTTTACACCAGGCAGGAGCAAACCGTTTTCATGAACGTGTACATAAACTGGCCACTGAGTATATATCAAATATCACTAGGGATGCACAATATCGGCAATTTAATAAAAAAATATATAATTATATATATATATATTGTAACTTTGTGATTACGATTTGACTTGTGATAAAGATCAAAACCCCTGGGTGAACTGTTGGAATCATAGACATGTAATGATTTATATTAAAGGGGAAGCTTACCTAAAATCCAAAATGTCCCAAGTGATTCCGTACATTGATGTATCATGTGACTTGTGTTGTGTTTTTGTGTCCTGCTAGCTCTGCTCCGCTGTCAAAGAGCAGTTGAGAAATCTGTGAATTGTGGACATTCTTTCTTTTATTGAAAGCGTATGGCGGAATGAGTTCATGTTTGGAACAATCTGTTGACTGCATTTGACCTAACAGAACAGCATGCAAACTTCTAGTGAATCTAACAGCGAGGAGGAGGACCTGCACTGCTTGTGTGACTGGGAGTGAGGAGTTCTGTGTGGGAAGCAGCCACAAGAGGATAGAGGGAGAGAGATGACAGAGAACTATAAAAACAGACATTACACTGAGTGGCCTTTTCAGAATATTGTGATATGGATATCTCTTATGATATCTATCTCTTGCGATGTGGTATTGCACATGTCAATATTGAGATCTTGATGTGAATTTGATTCATTGTGCAGCCCAACTATGAACCTAGGCAGAGCAGCCTAATACATGTCATTGTAGCAAAGTCCTTGGCTAATAATATTGAAATTGAGAATGATTTATTTCCCACTTCAGAAGTAGATCATTTTTTCCTTTCTCTTGACATTGCAATTGGCTCACTGGTTTTGTGCAGTGGGTTGTGGTTCCCTGTGTGTGAAGTGAGATTGTGAGTGCAGTCTGTTGGTGTTGGCTGCTTTCTGCTGTGTGTGGAATGATGGTGACAGCTGCTTTGTGTGTCTTTCTGTGGCCTGGCTCTCCTGTGCTGCTGCTGCTCTGTCAGAGGATCCAGCAGAGGTTCTGTGGTTATGGGCTCCTGGTGTTATGGGCCTTGGTATTGGGCAGCAGGGACAGAGAGCAGCAGGAGCTGGTTGGGGGTAGACCATTGTGTGTCCCTCATACAGACAGGCCTACACTCTGAGCAGACGGGGACAGTGATGTGACTACTGTGGAAGCTAGCTAGGGTTGTAAATGGCACAGTGAGAATAGTCAGTGTTTATTGACTGTGCCCAAAGTGCTGTGATCTTATGTGCTTTGTTAAAATAACACTGTCCCATTACAGTGACAAAAGGATATGGGGCACAGTTCCAAGCTATTTAAAAGGTCATTTAAAGGCTAGCCTACACGATGTGGAATGTGCTTGATTTCTTTCAGATAACCTAAGACCCCTGAAATCATGCAAATGTCATTTCTGCTTTTATTTATACCTGTGCAGAGACTTTTACAGCTGCTGGTCTAGGATCGTTCATTACAGTTTTGATTGACCTATAATTCACCAGGCTTTCTTTCCCCCTTTTAATGTTTAATGTTCAATGTTCCAAGAGCCAGTGGGTCAGAATGAGATGTGGCGTCTGTCTGCTGCACCGGCTGGAGAGGATGATGTGCAAATGGACGTCATGTGTGTCACTTTACTTTGGGGGGAGAGACAGGAGAACACAAAGGGGGAGTTCTAGTGTCCCTAAATGGTTGATGGGGAAACCGAGAGACAGACATTCACGGCATCAATTCATCATTTCATTGAGACATCAGTCAGAAATATACGCAATCATTTACTCAAGTGTAGACATTTCTTCTAGAGAGCACGGCACTATATTGACGACATAAATTGCCAAGTTATGGGAAAAAATGTGTTCTGCGGAGATCTGTCATTTTTGCGATGTGTTTTTTCTCACAGCTCAGATGTAACATATACTATGCGTTCTTTACCGGTCTTCACAGTAAACCTGCTCCTACTGACACTGTAAGCCTGCTTCTACTGACACCGTAAACCTGCTTCTACTGACACTGTAAGCCTGCTTCTGCTGAGAGAGACAGAGCGAGCAAGAAGAGTTTGTGTTTATGCACCGGTCTCTCTCTGGAGACGAAAGGAAGGGTTTGCCACAGTCTGCGCTCATACTTGGATGTTGCTCGGGCCCTCACTGGGTTGTGCTGTGCTCCAGACTCTCTGCTCTGCTCAGTCAACCCTGGATGTCGATGCTCAGGGATCTTTTATGATGAACTAGTAATGGAATCTCCCTTGCCTTCACATTCCAAAGATGTGACTTTTGTATCTCCATTTTCCGTTCATGTAACACCCTCCCTGCTTAACAGAGCAAGGTATGCCCAATGTTTACACCCCCAATATATGGTATTGTTGAGAATATGAGTGTATTACATCTAAGGCTGCAAAGGGAGGGTAGATTACTTGAAACCTTTGAAGTTAACCAGTAAACTACAATAATTTTGGTATCTTTCAAGGTTTTTATGTAATCTATCATAAGACATCTAGTGGCCGTTTTGGGTACTTCATATTACCACAGGTGTCTGTAATTATCTCTAGCCCTCTTTGAAGCCTTATCACATGTAAAATATATGAAATAATAATTAAATAAGATGATAAAAAAATATATATGAGAAGGCTGTAAAACATTATCCTAAATTCAAACCATAAACTCTGAATACCATTGGTGTTTAATAAGAGGGTTTCAGCATGAAATATCCTTTATACTTTTTTACACACTTTTATTTATTTTATTATGTCAGTATGTATTTGTTGTCAATGTTTTGGCATCAAACTGGTGGCAATTCTGAAAAAAGTAAATAGTTAGATGAGTTGCAGAGGTAGTTCAAAACAATGCCATTGCTGATTTAGAGACTTTTTTTCATTTATTAGGCTATTTCTTTTCTTGAACCATATGGACACAGATATAAAACATTAATACTGTGTATAAAAATGACAAACGATCACACCATGTCTGTTGTCATAGACTGGCAAGACAATAACAAAGTTCCCTCTTCATTAAAGATTTATTGCAACACTCATTGTTTGTGTATTTGAGTTGTTCTGAAGTGCAATGACTAACACAAAGACATTTCAGGGGCTATTGTTGACCAAAAGGATTGAAAGCTGGAAATAAATAGTCAAGCAAACCAGTTAGCCTATCTGTTTTCATATTTTGAAATAGGCCAACTGTCAGGGATGGAACTATGCTATTGGAGCATCCTGTGCTGAAAGCCACTCAAATATATTTTAGGAACTGGCATTTAATGTTACCATATTACCATATTCTAGACCATTTGAGAGCGTGGGATTGTTGAGTCTCATTCATAACAGGAAATGACGTCTCTTATTTTTCCGTCTGACTGAATTTAAAGGATTGTGAATAATACATACTCATTCCCATAGACCAGGGGTGTTTTCCTTTCAATTAAGACCTAGACAACCAGGTGAGGGGAGTTCCTTACTAATTAGTGACAATAAATCATCAATCAAGTACAAAGGTGGAGTGAAAAACCCGCAGACCCTTGGCCCTCCATGGAACGAGTTAGACATGTGCCATAGACTGAGATGTCACATGATGGTATTTGTGCCATTGTGAGTAAGAGTTAGGCTTCCTCAGAGCACTGGTCTCGGATCAGATCAACCTTTCCTTCCTATGTCTGTTCTGATTTATGAAGTGAAATGTGCTCTGGCCTTGCTCTAAAGCCCTTCCAGTGAGTGATGCTGTGTTTAGTGACGAGTGTTCTTCTCCCTCCCTGTCTGTCTCCCTCCCACACTGTCTGTCTCCCTCCCACCCTGTCTGTCTCCCTCCCACCCTGTCTGTCTCCCTCCCACCCTGTCTGTCTGTCTCTGTCTGTCTTGACGAGTGTTCTTCTGTCTGTCTGTCTGTCTTGACGAGTGTTCTTCTGTCTGTCTTGACGAGTGTTCTTCTGTCTGTCTTTCTTTCTTGACGAGTGTTCTTCTGTCTGTCTTTCTTTCTTGACGAGTGTTCTTCTGTCTGTCTCTGTCTGTCTTTCTTGACGAGTGTTCTGTCTGTCTGTCTGTCTGTCTGTCTGTCTTGACGGGTGTTCTTCTGTCTGTCTTGACGAGTGTTCTTCTGTCTGTCTTGACGAGTGTTCTTCTGTCTGTCTGTCTGTCTTGACGAGTGTTCTTCTGTCTCTGTCTGTCTGTCTGTCTTGACGAGTGTTCTTCTGTCTGTCTGTCTGTCTGTCTGTCTTGACGAGTGTTCGTCTATCTGTCTGTCTGTCTTAACGAGTGTTCTTCTGTCTGTCTGTCTGTCTGTCTGTCTGCCTGTCTGTCTTGACGAGTGTTCTTCTGTCTGTCTTTCTTTCTTTCTTGACGAGTGTTCTTCTATCTGTCTTTCTTTCTTTCTTGACGAGTGTTCTTCTATCTGTCTGTCTGTCTGTCTTGACGAGTGTTCTTCTGTCTGTCTCTCTTTCTTGACGAGTGTTCTTCTGTCTCTGTCTGTCTCCCTGTCTGTCTGTCTGTCTGTCTGTCTTTCTTGACGAGTGTTCTTCTGTCTGTCTTGACGAGTGTTCTTCTGTCTGTCTTTCTTTCTTGACGAGTGTTCTTCTGTCTGTCTCTGTCTGTCTGTCTTGACGAGTGTTCTTCTGTCTGTCTGTCTGTCTCCCTCCCACACTGTCTCCCTGTCTGTCTGTCTGTCTTTCTTGACGAGTGTTCTGTCTGTCTGTCTGTCTGTCTGTCTGTCTTGACGGGTGTTCTTCTGTCTGTCTTGACGGGTGTTCTTCTGTCTGTCTTGACGAGTGTTCTGTCTGTCTTGACGAGTGTTCTTCTGTCTG
Organism: Oncorhynchus clarkii lewisi; assembly: GCF_045791955.1. Taxonomy (NCBI): domain Eukaryota; kingdom Metazoa; phylum Chordata; class Actinopteri; order Salmoniformes; family Salmonidae; genus Oncorhynchus; species Oncorhynchus clarkii. Next base: position 24,177,025 of record NC_092172.1, on the reverse strand, counting down.
TCTGTCTGTCTGTCTTGACGAGTGTTCTTCTGTCTCTGTCTGTCTGTCTGTCTGTCTTGACGAGTGTTCTTCTGTCTGTCTGTCTGTCTTGACGAGTGTTCTTCTGTCTGTCTGTCTGTCTTGACGAGTGTTCGTCTATCTGTCTGTCTGTCTTAACGAGTGTTCTGTCTGTCTGTCTGTCTGTCTGTCTGTCTGTCTGCCTGTCTGTCTTGACGAGTGTTCTGTCTGTCTGTCTGTCTGTCTGTCTGTCTGTCTATCTGTCTGTCTGTCTTGACGAGTGTTCTTCTGTCTGTCTGTCTGTCTGTCTTGACAAGTGTTCTTCTGTCTGTCTTTCTTTATTTCTTGACGAGTGTTCTTCTATCTGTCTGTCTGTCTCCCACACTGTCTGTCTCCTTCCCACCCTGTCTGTCTCCCTCCCACCCTGTCTGTCTCCCTGTCTGTCTCCCTGTCTGTCTCCCTGTCTGTCTGTCTTTCTTTCTTGACGAGTGTTCTTCTGTCTGTCTGTCTGTCTGTCTCCCTCCCACACTGTCTGTCTCCCTCCCACCCTGTCTGTCTGTCTGTCTGTCTGTCTGTCTGTCTGTCTGTCTGTCTGTCTGTCTGTCTCCCACCCTGTCTCCCACCTTGTCTCCCTCCCTGTCTGTCTCCCTGTCTGTCTCCCTGTCTGTCTGTCTTTCTTTCTTGACGAGTGTTCTGTCTGTCTGTCTGTCTGTCTGTCTCCCTCCCACACTGTCTGTCTCCCTCCCACCCTGTCTGTCTCCCTGTCTGTCTGTCTGTCTGTCTGTCTGTCTGTCTTGACGAGTGTTGTTCTGTCTGTCTGTCTGTCTGTCTGTCTTGACGAGTGTTGTTCTGTCTGTCTGTCTGTCTGTCTGTCTTGACGAGTGTTCTTCTCCCTGTCTGTCTGTCTTGACGAGTGTTCTTCTCCCTGTCTGTCTGTCTGTCTGTCTGTCTGTCTGTCTGTCTGTCTGTCTGTCTGTCTGTCTGTCTTTCTTGATGAGTGTTCTTCTGTCTGTCTGTCTGTGTCAGTCTAGCCTAGCGGCAGGGTCTCTGTGTTCTCCCCTGGTAGTACAGTGCACATGGCAAGGGACTCTCTCAGTTCAGTTCATGACATGTGCTGTGCTGCTGAACACCGGGGACTCAACAATGCCGATATGAAAACACTCCCTACCATCCCAAGCCACATTTTATTATTCTCATAAAACATAAACTTATTACTCTCACACTTGGCTACAAGAAGACATTTTTTAGATGTTTTGCAACATAGTTGTAGGATTCAAATTCAAACTGTTTTAAATCCCATGGAGCAGGAGCAGCTCTGACTAAAGCTGATCTGCTGTTTCCACTGTATCCTATTGGGTTAGAAGGGAATGCTCCATAGCTTTGTGTTAGAACTTCTCCCAGTGCCTGGAGGCCCAGGTTACAGGGCTGTGAGTTGTGCCAAGAGCCCAGACATCTTGTGTAGCCTACCACTGTGGCATTTTGTACTGCTCACACAGCATTGTGGCAGGCAGCAGAGCTGACCTTTATTTCACTGATTCTAGAAGGGCCTTAGTGTTTCCTTATGAAATTCAGGTGAGGGTAACGAGCTATGGGGCCCATTGCTCTCATTGTGTAATGATGTGTGAGCATCATGAAAACAGGAGAAGTGTAAACTTTGTTTGTTTTAGTGTTGTTTTTGGTCACCTCAGGGCCTGTTGGCACCCAGAATGAGATGCACATAGAGAGAAAGCTGGAGGCAAGTGACCGCTGAGATAATTGTAAAATTAAAACGTTGTGCCTGGGCCAGCGGCCAGCGGTGGGCCCTTGTTTGTAAATGATTTACTTGACGACAGGCAATTTCTCTCACTCACTTTCCTCGCTTTCGCTCTCTCCCTCCTCCTCTCTCTCCATCTCCCTCCCTCTCTCGCTCGCTCTCTCTCCATCTCCCTCTCTCGCTCTCTCCCTCTCTCCCTCTCTCGCTCTCTCCCTCTCTCGCTCTCTCCCTCTCTCGCTCTCTCCCTCCTCCTCTCTCTCCATCTCCCTCCCTCCCTCTCGCTCTCTCCCTCCTCCTCTCTTTCCATCTCCCTCCCTCCCTCTCTCGCTCTCTCCCTCCTCCTCTCTCTCCATCTCCCTCCCTCTCTCGCTCTCTCCCTCCTCCTCTCTCGCTCTCTCCCTCCTCCTCTCTCTCCATCTCCCTCCCTCTCTCGCTCTCTCCCTCCTCCTCTCTCGCTCTCTCCCTCCTCCTCTCTCTCCATCTCCCTCCCTCCCTCTCTCGCTCTCTCCCTCCTCCTCTCTCCATCTCCCTCCCTCCCTCTCTCGCTCTCTCCCTCCTCCTCTCTCCATCTCCCTCTCGCTCTCTCCCTCCTCTCTCCATCTCCCTCCCTCCCTCTCTTGCTCTCTCCCTCCTCCTCTCACTCCATCTCCCTCCCTCTCTTGCTCTTTCCCTCCTCCTCTCTCTTCATCTCCCTCTCTCCATCTCCCTCCCTCTCTCGCTCTCTCCCGCCTCCTCTCTCTCCATCTCCCTCCCTCCCTCTCTCTCTCTCTCTCTCTCCCTCTGATAGATGGTGGCTCTGTTCGCATGCTTGTTATTGGCCTGAGTTCTAGGGCTCAGGCGCTAGGCTTTGTTTATGAGAGGAGCCTGCTCTGATTCCATGATAAAGCCAGATGTTCCCATACAAGGCCTCCAGCCTCCTCGATCTGGCACTCATGTCCATATCAGGTATAGTCTTCCTGTTGTACTCAAGCCTCCCAGGCTCAACACTAGCTGCTGTCTGGCCTTTAATTGGGCGCCTCAACGCTTGGCTCTAACGCAGCTGCATATGAAGGACACTAATGGAAGTGTTTATACTTCAATACAACAGAGCCTTTTTAATATACAACGTGTCAATTCTTCCCACCATGTATACTGTAATGTGTAAAAAAGCCCGGTATGTAATGTGTAAAAAAGCCCTGTGTGTGAGTTCAGAGTAACAGGGTTATTTTCCAAAAGAACGTAAGCAGATATGTGAGGAACCGGAAAAATGGAGCCCCACTTTCATTCATGTGCCTAACTAGTGTTTAAATACCTGTGCTGGATGTCCATGTGAGGGGTGTGCCCTACTTTCCCTGATCCATCTCTTACCTCAGCCTTTCTTAAAGTATGCGTCGCAACCCAAGGTGGGTCCCAGACCTGTTAATAGTTGGTCGCGACGTATCAGAGTAAATATATAATTATTTAATTTGTTACTGGAATTGATTTGGCCAAGTGCAACTGCGGTCTCTGTTCAGTACGCTCTCTGCTTAGCAGCGGTCTCTGCTCAGTTTGGCAGCTACGCGAGTGGGAGATGCCCGTGTGCTTCATGGTTTCAGTCACCGAAGCACACGGACTCATCCCTCACCGCTGTCATCAAATGGACTCATGCTAGCAACAAGTTCTGACTGAGCTCAATCGTCACAAAACTGAAATACACCGATGAGTTTCTCTCTTTCATACAAACTTTGAGAAATAACGAGGAGCGCCCACAATGTGCTTTGTGCGGGGAAGTGCTTAGTAATGAGTCAATCAAAATGAACAAATTAATGTAACGACACGTCCTGACCAAACATCCACAGCATGACGTTAAACCCAGGGAGTTCTTTCAGAACAGAGCAGAATGCTTCAGGAAAAGTAAGTCAGCTAGCTTGGAATTGTTGTTGTTTTATAACAGGTGATGATGATAAGCAGAAATTTGATTTAATAAAAATAATTGAACCTTTTATTTAGCAACCCAAGTCCGTTAAGAACAAATTCTTATTTACAATGACTGACCCTGGCCAAACCCGGACAACGCTGGGCCAATTGTGCACCGCCCTATGGGACTACCAATCACGGCCGGATGTGATGCAGCCTGGATTCGAACCAGGTACTGCAGTGACGCCTCTTGAGACATAGTAAGGGAGTACTATCTCTCATAGTAGTAGATGTGAGTTTCTCTTTCAAACAGTATTCTGGCCTTGTACACAGCTAATAGCTAACGTTAGCCAAAGCAAGCTAGGCTACTGAGAGTGCAACCCTAAGTAACAGTACAGGTGAAGATGAAAAATGATCAGGCCTATGGTACATCTTAATGTAAGTTATTGTTGGAAATAAGTCTAGGTTGGAACCGTTGCTGTTAAAATACAAGTAATACATTTACTCTGAACTGGAATAAACTGATTGAAGCACGCTATTTTTTGACAGTTCTGGGTTGCTCATCTACAGCAGGAAGTGGTCTCCTGCCTAAATTAGAAAGCAGTAGATGTTCTGATCCAGTTTGGCACCACATACCTATGCGAGTCAGGGTTCTCAAGATACTGACATACTTAAAGTAAAAATCTAATTGCTTACCTACAAGCCCTTAAACAACAATGCAGTTTAAAAAAATAATATACATATTACCTGCATTGTTTTTTATTGTTGCTCCATGTTATTTATTTATTTATATATATATATATATATATATATATACATACACACACAATTTGAAGTCGGAAGTTTACATACACTTAGGTTGGCGTCATTAACTCGTTTTTCAATCACTCCACAAATTTCTTGTTAACAAACTATAGTTTTGGCAAGTCGGTCAGGATATCTACTTTGTGCATGACACAAGTCATTTTTCCAACAATTGTTTACAGACAGATTATTTCACTTATAATTCACTGTATCACAAGTCAGAAGTTTACATACACTAAGTTGACTGCCTTTAAACAGCTTGGAACATTCCAGAAAATGTTCTGATAGGCTAATTGACATAATTTGAGTCAATGGGAGGTGTACCTGTGGATGTATTTCAAGGCCTACCTTCAAACTCAGTGCCTCTTTGCTTGACATGGAAAAATCAAAAGAAATCAGCCAAGACCTCACACAAAAATTGTAGACTTCCACAAGTCTGGTTCATCCTTGGGAGCAATTTCCAAACGCCTGAAGGTACCACGTTCATCTGTACCAACAATAGTTCGCAAGTATAAACACCGTGGGACCACGCAGCCGGCATACCGCTCAGGAAGGAGGCGTCTCCTTCCTGAGCGGTATGCCGGCTGCGTTCTGTCTCCTAGAGATGAACGTACTTCGAAAAGTGCAAATCAATCCCAGCACAACAGCAAAGGACCTTGTGAAGATGCTGGAGGAAACCGAGTCCTATATCGACATAACCTGAAAGGCTGCTCAGCAAGGAAGAAGCCACGGCTCCAAACCCGCCATAAAAAAAGCCAGAGAATGGTTTACAACCTCACATGGGGACAAAGATCGTACTTTTTGGAGAAATGTTCTCCGGTCTGATGAAACAAAAACAGAACTGTTTGGCCAAAATGACCATCGTCATGTTTGGAGGAAAAAGGGGGAGGCTTGCAAGCCGAAGAACACCATCCCATCCGTGAAGCACGGGGTGGCAGCATCATGTTGTGGGGTGCTTTGCTGCAGGAGGGACTGGTGCACTTCACAAAATAAATAGAATCATAAGGAAGGAAGATTATGTGGATATATTGAAGCAACATCTCAAGACATCAGTTAAAGCTTGGTCGCAAATGGGTCTTCCAAATGGACACTGACCCCAAGCATACCTCCAAAGTTGTGACAAAATGGCTTAAGGACAACAAAGTCAAGGTATTGGAGTGGTCATCACAAAGCCCTGACCTCAATCCTATAGAACATTTGTGGGCAGAACTGAAAAAGCTTGTGCGAACAAGGAGGCCTACAAACCTGACTCAGTTACACCAGCTCTGTCAGGAGGAATAGGCCAAAATTCACCCAATTTATTGTGGAAGGCTACCCAAAATATTTGACCCAAGTTAAACAATTTAAAGGCAATGCTACCAAATACTAATTGAGTGTATGTAAATGTCTGACCCACTGGGAATGTGATGAAAAATAAAAGCTGAGTTAAATCATTTTCTCTACTATTATTCTGACATTTCACATTCTTAAAATTATGTGGTGATCCTAACTGACCTAAGACAGGGAATGTTTACTAGGATTAAATGTCAGGAATTGTGAAAAACTGAGTTGAAATGTATTTGGCTAAGGTGTATGTAAACTTCTGACTAGATATGTGTGTATAGATATGTGTGTGTATATATAGATATATGAAGCTGTTAAGAAGCCTTCTTGACCTAGACTTGGCGCTCCGATACCGCTTGCCGTGCGAAAACAGTCTATGACTTGGGTGACTGGAGTCTCTGACAATTTTTTGGGCTTTCCTGTGACATCTCCTATTATATAGGTCCTTGAGGGCAGGAAGCTTGGCAGGCTGACCACCTGTTACGCGAGTGCAGCAAGTTGCAAGCTAGCATTAAACTTATCTTTATAAAAAAATCTATCTTCACATAATCACTAGTTAACTACACATGGTTGATGATATTACTAGGTTAACTAGCTTGTCCTGTGTTGCATATAATCAATGCAGTGTCTGTTCATTTTTCATAGAATCACAGCCTTCTTCACCAAACATGTGTTGATTTAACAAAAGTACAATCATTGCACGAATGTACCTAACCATAAACATCAATGCCTTTATTAAAATCAATACACAGAAGTATATTTTTAAACCTTCATATTTAGTTAATATTGCCTGCTAACATTAATTTATTTTAGCTAGAGAATTTCTGTCACTTCTCTTTTGTTCATTGCACGCAGATTCAGGATATATGCAACAGTTTGGGCCGCCTGGCTCATTGCGAACTAATTTGCCAGAATTGTACATAATTATGACATAACATTGAAGGTTGTGCAATGTAACAGCAATATTTAGACTTAGGGTTGCCACCGGTTCGCTAAAATACGGAACGGTTCCTTATTTCACTGAAGGAATAAATGTTTTGTTTTCTAAATTATAGTTTCTGGATTTGACCATATTAATGACCTATATTATAATTAAGTCTATGATTTGATATTTGATAGAGCAGTCTGACTGAGCGGTGGTAGGCAGCAGCAGGCATTCACACTTTACTGCATTTGAGGCAGAGTGCTGTTTATGACTTCAAGCCTATAAATAGGCAATCATTTTGCCTATGAAATACAAATGTAGTCCTATAATAATAATAATCCTATAATAACTACAACCTAACTACAACCTAAAAGGTATTTATTTCTTAAATATTTTTTTTTTACCCCTTTTTCTCCCCGATTTTGTGGTATCCAATTGTTTTAGTAGCTACTATCTTGTCTCATCGCTACAACTCCCGTACGGGCTCGGGAGAGACAAAGGTTGAAAGTCATGCGTCCTCCGATACACAACCCAACCAAGCCGCACTGCTTCTTAACACAGCACGCATCCAACCTGGAAGCCAGCCGCATCAATGTGTCGGAGGAAACACCGTTCACCTGGCAACCTTGGTTAGCGCGCACTGCACCCGGCCCGCCACAGGAGTCGCTGGTGCCAATGAGACAAGGATATCCCTACCGGCCAAACTTCTAACCCTAACCCGGACGATGCTTGGCCAATTGTGCGTTGAGACTAAATAGATTTTATTAATGTATTTTGTATTGTTGTAATTGGCATTATTATTATTATTATTATTATTATATATATATATATATATATAATCGTCCAATTAATCTGTATCAGCTTTTTTTGGTCCTCCAATAATCAGTATCGGCGTTGAAAAATCTTAATCGATCAACCTCTAGTTTAGTCCCAGGGTCCTTTGCTTAGTGATGATCTTCATGGACACTATGGTGTTGACCGCTGAGCTGTAGTCAATGACCAGCATTCTCACATAGGTGTTCCTATTGTCCAAGTGGGAAAGGGCAGTGTGGAGTGCGATTGGAGTGGGTCTAGGGTATCCGGGAGAATGCTGTTGATGTGAGCCATGACCAGCCTTTCAAAACACTTCATACATGCCGACGTTAGTGCTATGGGGTGGTAATCATTTAGGCAGGTTACCTTCCATTCTTTGGGCACAGGGACCATGGTGGTCTGCTTGAAACATGTAGGTATTACAGACTCGGTCAGGGAGAGGTTGAAAATGTCAGGGAAGACACTTCCCAGTTGCTTTGAGTACACATCCTGGTAATCCGTCTGGCCCCACGGCTTTGTGAATGTTGACCTGTTTAAAAGTCTTGCTCACATCGGCTACCGAGAACATTACCACACAGTCATCCAGAACAGCTGGTGCTCTCATGCATGCTTCAGTGTTGTTTGCCTCGAAGCAAGTATACAAGGCATTTAGCTCGTCTGGTAGGCTCTTGTCACTGGGCAGCTCGCGTCTGGGTTTCCCTTTGTGGTCCGTAATAGTTTTCAAGCCCTGCCACATCCGACGAGCGTTAGCTGGTGTAGTAGGATTCAGTCTTAATCCTGTATTGACGCTTTGCTTGTTTGTTGGTTTGTCTGAGGGCATAGTGGGATTTCTTATAAGCACTCGGATTAGTGTCCCACCCCTTGAAAGCAGCCACTCTAGCCTTTAACTCGATGAGGATGTTGCCTGTAATCTATGGCTTCTGGTTGGGATATGTACACTACCGTTCAAAAGTTTGGGGTCACTTAGAAATGTCCTTGTTTTTGAAAGAAAAGTAATTTTTTTGGTCCATTTAAAATAACATCAAATTGATCAGAAATACAGTGTAGACATTGTTAGTGTTGTAAATTACTATTGTAGCTGGAAACTGCAGATTTTTTTATGGAATATCTGCATAGGCGTACAGAGGCCCATTATCAGCAATCATCACTCCTGTGTTCCAATAGCACGTTCTGTTAGCTAATTCAAGTTTATCATTTTAAAAGGCTAATTGATCATTAGAAAACCCTTTTGCAATTATGTTAGCACAGCTGAAAACTGTTGTTCTGATTAAAGAACCAATAAAACTGGCCTTCTTAGACTAGTTGAGTATCTGGAGCATCAGCATTTGTGGGTTCCATTACATGCTCAAAATGGCTAGAAACAAAGAGCTTTCTTCTGAAACTCGTCAGTCTATTCTTGTTCTGAGAAATGAAGGCTATTCCATGCGAGAGATTGCCAAGAAACTGAAGATCTCGTACAACGCTGTGTACGACTCCCTTCACAGAACAGCACATACTGTCTCTAACCAGAATAGAAAGAGGAGTGGGAGGTGCACCACTGAGCAACAGGACAAGTACATTAGAGTGTCTAGTTTGAGAAACAGACGCCTCACAAGTCCTCAACTGGCAGATTCATTAAATAGTACCCGCAAAACATGAGTCTCAACGTCAACAGTGAAGAGGTGACTCCGGGATGCTGGCCTTCTAGGCAGAGTTGCAACGAAGAAGCCGTATCAGACTGGGCAATAAAAATAAAATATTAAGATGGGCAAAAGAAAACAGACACTGGACAGAGGAACTAACTAATTAAGTTACCCTACATTCAAGTCCCCGGCCACTAGGAGAGCTGCCTCTGGATGAGCATTTTCCTGTTTGCTTATGGACCTATACAGCTCGTTGAGTGCCGTCTTAGTGCCAGCATCGGTTTGTGGTGATAAATAGACAGCTTTGAAAAATATAGATGAGAAATCTCTTGGTAAATAGTGTGGCCTACAGCTTTTAATGAGATACTCTACCTCAGGCGAGCAAAACCTTGAGACTTCTGTAATATTAGATTTTGTGCACCAGCTGTTATTTCAAAAAGACACAGATCGTCACCTCTTGTCTTACCGGAGGCAGCTGTTCTATCTTGCGGATGGACCAAAAGCCCAGCCAGATGTTTATCTATGTCGTTCTTCAGCCACGACTCGGTGATACACAAGATATTACAGTTTTTAATGTCCCATTGGTAGGATATCCTTGATCGGAGCTCATCCATTTTGTTATCCAATAATTGTACGGTGGCTAATAGGACTGATGGTAGAGGGGGTTTACTCACTCGCCAAGAATTCTCAGAAGGCAGCCCAACCTCTCCGTCTTTTCTTTATGCAAATGACGGGGATTTAGGCCCGTTCCAAAGAAAGCAGTATATCCTTCGCATCGAGCTCGTTCAAGAACAAATCTTTGTTTAGTTCGAGGTGAGTAATCGCTGTTCCTCCGGCGCCATTTCAGGAAATGGGCTCAATGCTGAGCATGACCTCAGTGTTAGACTGTCAAAAACTGAGCCCAGAATAGACATGCTTATTGAAAACTTCAACCAGCCCCACACCACTCATTAGGACTGTGTGTGTGTTTTTTCTGGTTTACATCCGTGTGATGTGATCAATCAGTTTATTCCAGTTCAGAATGAAAATGATGTATTGTAACAGCAACAGTTCCAACCTATACAGATTTGTGTTTTTAATGGGAAAAAATAAATAGGAATAGAAATTAAATTTCTATTTCATTATTTGTTTTTGTTTTAGGCATAAAGGCAATGAAATGTACCAATATGAACATATAGTTGCATATTTTCCTAAGCTTGGGTCCAAGGAAAACACAGAATTTGTCATTTGGGTCCCAGGCTGAAAAAGTTGAAGACCCCCTGTTCTAGATTGTGATGATCATTTAGGTATGTTTTTAAATGGCCTGCCATGGAAATGTCAAAAAACACTACAAGCTTGGTCTGAGTGTGTAAGGGCCACACCAGGCTGAAGTCAGCCAACAGTAGGAGTTTTCTCTTGGTTTGTACAGTAGGCCAGGTTTCTGGATGTAATGTCACCCCTATGAGCTGTGAAGAGTACAAACCTCTAATACTCTCTCCATCGTTCAGTGTAATTACAGTATAAATGCCTGCCTGCCTGCCTGCCGTCTGTCCTCTCGAAAAGTTACTTCCACAACAGCAGTAGGCCTAGCCCACATTTTGACTTGGACATGTAGTGAGCTAGGGAGGTTGGAATTTCAGGACAAAAATAGTTTGCGTTGTTGTTTTATAGTTCCTGTATGTAAACACTTAAAAATGCCAAAAGATGTGCTGAAAATATTGTCAGCGAACATGTTCTTCCACACAGTTAGATCACCAAGAGAAAGAGGTTCTGTAAACAGAACTTCTGGCCAATGGGTTGATGTGGCCAGGGTTGATGTTTCCACTGGACTCATGGGATGTTGAAAGGGGAGTGGAAACAGTCGAGCCACTCAGGAGAGGACCTACAAAGTTATTTCACATCCATAAATGATCTGTTCATAAATTTCAGGTGAAATATAGAAGCTGCCCGGGCTGTCGCACAGTCGTACATTTTGTGCGTCACTGGGTCAACATTCTCTTTCATAATTGCTTGTGTTAAAAGTAGATAAACCCGGGATCTTTTTATGAAGACGCAGATCAGCAAATGAAAGTAAAGCAAAAAGGAGTGCTTATGATTGAGAAGGACTATTCCAGGTATTTATGCTGCCAGGGCACCCTGCCAATACTCTCCACAGATCATGGATCCCTACTTGCTCTAAAGCCTGTCGGCTGGTGCATTGCTGAGGTCCAAGTCGAGGGGATATTAAGCAAAGATGAAACTTAACGTGCACAAAACACAGCACACGGCCTACATCTATTTCTAGGACGATGATTTACTGAGCGGTCGCCAATAAACTTTGGATCAAACTCCTCTCGCTGAGATTAAATCCCTTTTACTGGGAATATACATGTTATGTTTTTTTTTAATCTGAGGTATATAAATTGTATTATCAGGCCTATCTTCTCAGAATTGCAGTGTTTTTGTTATTTGCTTGTTCATAACTATATAAATGGAATCTCCACATTTTGCTCTGGGTTCTGTTTTGGATATTTCATGAAATTGAAAACACATTTTTCCTTGTTTTTCTAATTCTTCCACATCATCGCTCATTGATTGGCAACTGAAATCAATCAGCATATAATGCATTATATGTGAATCAAAATATAAACTCACATGTCAGAAAACAAAACTGTTTGTAGATTGAATTTATTTTCCCTTTTAAACAATGCGCAAGGAAAGCTTTTATTGAAAAAAATAATTGTCTCTGATCATGTAGCTAATCTATTAATCTATTACGATATAGGCCTATAAAATCCTAAATTGATTAGTGATTTTCCAGTAGAATCCTATAGGATTCACATATCATTAATTATAGGCTAATTTGATTTCAGCATTTGTTGATAATAAAATCTGAAAATACTCTGGATACATTTAGTAACATGATAAGAATATTCCAGGAAAATGTGGGATAGGTGCAACATAAGACAAAAAAAATGACAAGGGTTTGAGTGAGAGGAATAGCTGGTGTGTCCAAGTGGCCACGCTTCTCTCCAAAGTGTGCACACTTCCTAAGTCATTTCAATAAACTTGTATGACCCAAAGAAGTGTCTTCACCTGTAAAGTGTATTTTTTACATTTTCTTTAGCTCCCCTAGCTGTTGCCCAATTAGCAGGAGGGAGGGGGTGCTCAAGTTCAGAACGGCTGTCAATCAAAACCCAAACAGAGCTGTTACACAGAGACACTGAGAACTGACGCAGTTTATAGGATGTTACTGTGAAGCTACTGCGTTCCAATTTAGGCGCTTTTCAGTGCCCAAATCTGACATTTTCAACCCATATATGGTTACGAGTGTAAAGGGCGACTTGAAGACTTGGATGCCAGCAGTGGGTTAGTGGTGCGTTTCGGCAGAGTTGTGGCCTTTGCTTTGGCTTGGTGAGTGAAGGGAATAGCCTATATCTCACTCCTGTCCTGTGTGTGACGGCTGGACACTGCCTGTTATACAACCCCAAGAGCTCCTCGGCTTTCCAGGAAAGTCCCATCTGGAATGATCACCTAGTCTCCTGTAAATCGTTTTGTTGTTGTAAAAGGTGGATGTTCCAGGGCAGCTTATTTGACAGATATTCCATCAGGCATTCTATATCCAAAAATATATCAGAAAACATGACAAACTTTCTCTGAAAAGCATGAACTTTCTCTGAAACAGACCATAGTTTCAAACCATAGTTTTAGATCCACAATTCTCAATTTGCCTTTTAATCAACTTTGGGAACAAAGTGGTCCAATCCTGTGTTCTTTGTCTAAGCTGAGCCGTGGTGGCTGTTCTTCTGTAGAGTTATGGTAGTGAGCACAGCAGAACTGTAATGGGCCATTTGAAACTGAAACATGCCATTGTGGGAAAAAGTTCATCATTGACGTAATATGGTTGACCTTACTCAGACTGTGGCATTTTTGTTGTTCCTGCAAAACACGTGTTTGTCATTATGCAAGCTCCGCTCCGTCTGGCCTGCAGCCAGGAGCAAAACCTCAACTATGAGAAGCAGAGCTGACAGTTGAGCTGAGATTTTCTCCTCTAAGTAAGCTCCGCATTCCTGTTTCAACATAATACCCCGTCAGTCACCTCATCAACTCCTTTTAGCCTAAATACTGGAGGCAAGTCTGTCTTACACACGTACATTCATAACAACTGGAGTATATTTATTTATCTCTCTCTGCTCTGTAAATTGTTTCACTGTCTTTTTCTGTTATTTTCTAATCCTAAACAAAACTGAACCAGGTTGATGATCCTTCCCCTCCATAACAACAGCCCTTATTGTAGTAGAGACATATGAGAGGGCAGAGAAGACTGCAGGTAGTAGAGTGAGGTAGAGACCTGCTAATAGGAGATGGGAAGTAAAACATCACCAGGAGAAGAAGGCTTCAGAGCTGGGGCTTCACAGCAGAACAAGGCAACAGCACAACACTTTCACTTTAGATTTACTGCTTGACTGGATTGAGTTTCTCTCGCCAGGCGCCACAAACACTCGCTGGGCGTCCTGTCCCAGAGCCAGACCCTGGAGGAGCAGGCCTCTGGTGACCTGTCTGGGCCCTGCTCTCTATCCTTCTGGCCCATGCCCTGGGGCCGCCCCTGTTCCACAGCTGTCAAACCTCTGGATGGACAGGGGCTGGAGCGGTGGCCCGGGCAGAGTCAGTCCCTCGGGGAGCTTAACGTGGGAGTCTCTCTCTGTGGTTCATTAATTGCTGTGGTGCAGGGGTTGGGTAGTGGTTTGGAGGGAGAGGGGGTGGTAATGGTTAGGCTCCGGCGGGGGGGAGACCTGGCCTTCTACAGGCCTGCGTCATCAGCTCTGTCTGGGCTGCGGGCTGCAGGCAGGTGGCCCCGGGCAGGAGAGACGTAAATCACTGAGCTGCAGCAGCTGGTCACACTCCTGGACCGGGTACAGATAGGCTTTTCTGTGGCCCAGATGCGCACACACACACACGACTGACTCCAATCAAAACCATGTTGCTGTGTACAGGTATAATTTGGTGGCATTTGTATTTTTGTCAGGTTTCATTTTTTTTTTTGCCTAGTTAAAACCCATTGTGAATTGTTTGTAGTGCTCCTGTTCTGTGTTTCTATGCTGTGCCAAGAATGTGGAGAGGAGAGGCAAGCTATGGGCAGAGGAAGGGCAGCCAAGACTGGGCATGTCTGCCGTGACCCGCAGACGCCCGCATCCACAACGGGTCCTGTCCGTCTCGAGACGGGATGCCGAGCCCAGTGTCTCCCTCCCAATCACTCTCTATGTCCATGTCCGACTCCCTGTCCAAGCTCCATCCCATTCCCTGTTGCAGTCCCAGTCCCCGTTGTGGACCCTATCCCCGTCTTCCAGTCCACATCCCTCATCACAGTGCTGGGATCAGCTCCTGGCTCTGGCTCAGGACACACTTTTCCATCTACTTTTCAGGAGTTCCATGTTGCATGACTGTATTTCTTTCCCTTGGTGGTTTGTCTCTGGTCTGGTTTCTGGTGTTTCCCTGTGAGGGGCCACAGCTGGCCATCAGATCCACACACAGAGCAAGGAAACCAACCCTCCCCTCCAAAAGTAAAGTTGCCTTAAGTAGCCTTGTTCAAGCCAGAACAGCCCATAGGGCAGGAGCATGTCCCCTGTTTCTGTAGCGTGAGACAGCTTCATGTACAAGGCCTAGACAGGAAGGCAGTCTATTGCAGGGTCAACAGTATGTGTTGCTGGCTGTATTTGGATGCCGTCATTGCGCTGGTGGTGTTTGGTTTGGTGTCCTGGATCTCTCTGTCCTCCATGTCCTGCAGCAGCAGGACGATTTAGCTGCTAGCTCATCTAGAGGTGGTTGAATCCTCAAAACTTTTCAGAGTAATAGGGTCCTCAACTAGCATACAGACAGACATAAGCTCTCACACACACACACACACACCTATTGCCCTCAACTCTATTCATTTTGGGTTGATGAAATGGACAGTGCATTGTTCAATTTGAGTATAGTCTGATGAAATGGACTTTGCTGGCAGATTTGCCTAAGAATTAGGATTTATCATGGTACGTTTGAGCGATCCTGTGACGTACAGACATAATCACAAAGAGACCTTGTGATTAAAGGCTTTTGTTGTCCAGCCAAATAAAGACAACTCAGCACAACAGTGTATTTGAAGGAAATAAACAACTGTTTATTTTTGGCTGAATTATCTACCATAGGCTATATACTCATACCCCTCCACAATTGAATGGTTTCTTTAGACATATTTCATATTGTAAAAATCCAGGTTAATATGATAATATCTCCATCGCTGGTATGAGAGAGCGAGAGAGGGGCGCAGGCAAGCCATGGGGGACTGCCTGCTTGGTCTGGGGTATCACGGTGCAGCCCC
Organism: Oncorhynchus clarkii lewisi; assembly: GCF_045791955.1. Taxonomy (NCBI): domain Eukaryota; kingdom Metazoa; phylum Chordata; class Actinopteri; order Salmoniformes; family Salmonidae; genus Oncorhynchus; species Oncorhynchus clarkii. The sequence continues at coordinate 24,161,597 of NC_092172.1, read as the reverse complement.
AGATCAACACTTGAGAGGAGAAGTGGTAGACTGGTGTGAAAAGCCAAGGATGACGCTGTCCTCCAACCCCATTCCCCACTCCAAGAATGTTCCATGGTCCTGCCAGGTTGCCCTGGCGACACGGCTGAGGCTGAGACCCCCGGCTGGTCCCCTGCACCCTCCTCACTACATCAGTCCCCCTGCCAAGACTTTGGATTACAATCCAGGCCATCCGTACCATAGGGGTAGAATAGAGCAGCAGGGACTGACTGCAGGCAGGCTACAGTGATCTACTTAGCTAAGGACAGCTCTTTTCACAGCGATGCAGACTAGTGTAGAACCACCCTATGGATATATCTGTTCTTGTGTCTCCTTCTGCCATTTAGGCTACTCAGTGTCTCTTATCTTTGTTGTGTGTGTGTGTGCTCTCTGTAGATGTGTATTTCTGTGTGTAATGGGCATATTTCTTCCCAGATGTGACTTTGTCTGGGACTCTTAAGAGCTCTGTCCTCATTATCTGTGTGTGTGTCTAAAGAGGGCTGCTGACGCGCTGTGTCTCTCTAGCGGCTGACGTCAGCACTGACCTGCTCCTCTCCATACAAATCCCCAGCTGCCTGTGTCCCCCTTCTCGCATTCCCCCTCGCACTCATTACCCTGCTTTTATGATTTCTACCCTATCTGATCTCACACTCAGTGCTAGTTTAGGGGAAATATAACAAACAGGTCAGTGTAAGACTGGTTTGGACTGATTAGCAGCACAAATCACTGCTGTGTTTTAGGAGAATATTCAGGACTAAGTTATGATAAAGATTAACCGGGTATGCAAAATGACGTCTTTTAGACATCTTTTCCAGACGTTGAAATCAGGTGCATTTTAGGTGCTGAATGAAAGACGAAAATACTTATTTTCTGGACTTTAAAAAATTATATTTTCGGCCTCCTGGGTGGCGCAGCAGTCTAAGTGCTTGAGGCGTCACTACAGATCCGGATTCAATCCCGGCCTGTGTTGCAGCCGGCTGAGACCGGGAGACCATGAGGCGGTGCACAATTGGCCCAGCGTCGCCCGGGTCAGGGGAGTCCTTGTCCTTATCCCATCGTGCTATAGCAACTCCTGTGGTTGGCCGGGCGCCTGCAAGCTGACACGGTCGCCAGGTGTATGGTGTTTCCTCCGACACATTGGTACGGCTGGCTTCCGGGTTAAGCGAGCAGTGTGTCAAGAAGCAGTGTGGCTTGGCAGGTCGTGTTTCGGAGGACGCATGGCTCTCAACCTTCACCTTTCCCAAGTCTGTACGGTAGTTGCAGCGATGGGACAAGACTGTAACTACCAATTGGATATCACGATATTGGGGAGAAAAAGGGATCAAAACAAAAAATATTACGGATTTTCCAGACATTGAAAATACAGCATTTACAGACTTTGAAAATACGTCTTTCAGTCATTGATTCTCTGGACAAATGTTAATTGCATATACTTCATTGAGAATGTATCACAATAGTCATTCTTCAAGCCTCTTGTCATGCCATTGGATTGATTAATGTGACGACTGCTGTTCATCGAATTATTAACTGTTTATAATTACGTGATTAAATGAATTAGGTAATTATTAACTCAGTAACCTGGGGCACCATGGGAAAATGTGGTTTTATTGAGTTTCTATTTCCCAAATTGTCATATGGTCCCAAAGTCCATTTATTGCATGTTACTGTTCTGAGGTAGGTTCTCCATAGGCCCATCATACTTTCCATTCCTCCACAGTGAGAGGACAAAGAGATTTTGTCTGCTGCCTTGAGATTTACAATGGGCGTGAGGTGTCATAAAACCCCCCACCTCGATACCTCTCGATCTCTCCCACTCTGGTGGGTGTGAGAGAGGTCTCTTGTAGGAATGTGGTCCATGGTATCCTGACCCGAACAGGCCAGTCATGACACTCTCAATATAAGAAAGTGGAGCCAACTGAAGAGTGTAACAGAATATTTATTATTGCTCCTGTCACATGCACTGATCGTAGCTTTTTCAAAAGCTTTAAAACTGTCACCAATGATGTTCAAAGTAATCCAACCTACAGAATAAACCAACAGACCACAAAATCATTTGTAGGCTGCAAATTGACCAATATAATATTTGACTTAAACATAATCATTTCAAACCTTGCTTACATTTGTATACGATCACATACACTACATGACAAAAACTATATGAACACATGCTCATCGACCATCTAATTCCAAAATCATGGGCATTAATATGGAGTTGGTTCCCCCTTTGCTGCTATAATGGCCTCCACTCTTCTGGGAAGGCTTTCCACTTGATGTTAGAACATTGCTGCAGGGACTTGCTTCCATTCAGCCGTAAGACCATTAGTGAGGTCGGGCACTGATGTTGGGCGATTAGGCCTGGCTTGCAGTTGGCTTTCCAATTCATCCCAAAGGTGTTCGATGGGGTTGAGATCAGGCTCTGTGCAGGCCAGTCAAGTTCTTCCACACCGATCTCGACAAACCATTTCTGTATGGACCTCGCTTTGTGCATGGGTGCATTATCATGCTGAAACAGGAAAGGGCCTTCCCCAAACTGTTGCCACAAAGTTAGAAGCACAGAATCATCTAGAATGTCATTGTATGCTGTAGCGTTAAATGTCACTTCACTGGAACTAAGGGGCATAGCTCAAACCATGAAAAACAGCCCCAGACCATTATTCCTTCTCCACCAAACTTTACAGTTGGCCCTATGTATTGGGGAAGGTAGCATTCGCCTGGCATCCACTAAGCCCAGATTTGTCCGTCGGACTGCCAGATGATGAAGCGTGATCACTCCAGAGAACGTGTTTTCACTGCTCCAGAGCCCAATGGTGGCGAGCTTTACACCACTCCACCCTACCCTACTCTCGGCATTGCGCATGGTGATCTTAGGCTTGAAGCTCCCGAAGAACAGTTATTGTGCTGAAGTTGCTTCCAGAGGCAGTTTGGAGCTCGGTAGTGTTGCAGCAGAAGACAGATGATTTTAACGCACGCTTCAGCACGAAAACTCTGAGCGCAGCCCTATCCAGAAATCTGTCAGTGACTTCTGATTTAAATTCAATTTTCACAGAACCATTTGTTGCAATTTCAATGAGGCTCTCTTGTTCAGATATCAGTAAGTGGACCGGAGGCAGGGCATGAAAGGGATAACGAATCCAGTCGTTTCTGTCGTCAGTTTTGGGAAAGTACCTGCGTAATTGCATACCCAGCTCACTCAGGTGCTTTGCTATATCACTTTTGACATTGTCCGTAAGCTTGTTCATTTGCACACAAAAAAAATCGCACAATGATGGAAAGACCTGTGTGTTGTCCTTGTTAATGCAGACAGAGAAGAGCTCCAACTTTTGAATCATAGCCTCAATTTTGTCCCGCACATTGAAAATTGTTGCGGAGAGTCCCTGTAATCCTAGATTCAGATCATTCAGGAGAGAAAAAACATCACCCAGATAGGCCAGTCGTCTGAGAAACTCGTTATCATGTAAGTGGTCAGACAAGTGAAAATTATCGCCAGTAAAGGTAACTTTAAGCTCGTCTCTCAATAAAATTTTTTTTTTTGAAACATGTCAATAATTTTCCCATTGATAACCAGCACACTTCTGTTGTATGTTGTAAAAGCTTTACATGGTCGCTGCCCATATCATTGCATAATGCAGAAAATACACGAGAGTTCAGGGGCCTTGTTTTAACCAAGTTAACCATTTTCACTGTAGTGTCCAAAATGCCTTTCAAGCTGTCAGGTATTCCTTTGGCAGCAAGAGCCTCTCGGTGGATGCTGCAGTGTACCCAAGTGGTGTCTGGAGCAACTGCTTGCACGCGTGTTACCACTCCACTATGTTTCCCTGTCATGGCTTTTGCGCCATTAGTACAGATACCAACACATCTTGACCACCAAAGTCCATTTGATGTCACAAAGCTGTCCAGTACTTTAAAAATATCCTCTCATGTTGTCCTGGTTTCCAGTAGTTTGCAGACGGGGATGTCTTCCTTAATTGATGCTCCATAAACTTAACGGACATATACCAGGAGCTGTGCCAGGCCCGCCACGTCTGTTGACTCATCCAGCTGTAACACATATAATTCACTGGCTTGTATGCGAAGCAGTACAAAACATCTCATTGTTTCAAAACATCTCCTGCCATGTCACTGATGCGTTGTGAAAGTGTTGTTTGATGAAGGTATTGTCTGTATAGTTTTTGTTGGCCTTTCCTCCTAGCATTGTTCCAGCCATTGTTCCAGCCATATCCGCATATCCAGCAGCAGGAAGAATTAAGTTCTCCACAATAGTATGGGGCTTGCCTGTCCTAGCCACTCGGTAGTTCAACATATAAGACGCTTCTAGCCCCTTCTTATTAATGGTATCTGTTGCTTTTATACAAAGTCATCTTTATTCTCACCAAAAAACTCCTGTGGCTTATTTTTCAAATTGTCATGTTTCGTTTCTAAATGTCTGCGCAAGAGTGAGGGTTTCTCGCGAGAGAGTAACGGTTAATGTAATTGGATGTTAATTATTTGACTAGGCTTCCTGTATTTGACGTTGTGGTGTTATTTCACTGAACACTAGATAGTTTAATTTAATTTTTGGCAGTGAACCGAGGCTACCTAGGCGAGAGAAAAACTTGACCCAAATGTATAGCCCCGTTGGAAAATATAAATGTACTGTTTGAAAATGTGAGAGAAAGAAAATGTATTTATATTTTATTTGGCGTCCCCGCGACGGCATTGCGCGTACGTACCCAAGTTTGGGAATACCTGGTCGATGTTGATTGCATGGCTGTGTGCTCGATTTTATACACCTGTCAGCAGCGGGTGTGGCTGAAGTGGCTGAAATAGCTGAATTGATATACTTTTCAACAGTTGAAGTCGGAGGTTTACATACACCTTAGCCAAATACATATAAACTCAGTTTTTCACATTTCCTGACATTTAATCCTAGTAAAATTTCCCTGTCTTAGGATCACCACTTTATTTTAAGAATGTGAAATGTCAGAATAATAGTAGAGAATTCTTTATTTCAGCTTTTATTTCTTTCATCACATTCCTAGTGGGTCAGACGTTTACATTCGCTCAATTAGTATTTGGTAGCATTGCCTTTAAATTGTTTAACTCGGATCAAATGTTTTGGGTAGCCTTCCACAAGCTTCCCACAATAAGTTGGGTGAATTTTGGCCCATTCCTCCTGACAGAGCTGGTGTAACTGAGTCAGGTTTGTAGGCCTCCTTGCTCGCACACGCTTTATCAGTTCTGCCCACAAATGTTCTATAGGATTGAGGTCAGGGCTTTGTGATGGCCACTCCAATACCTTGACTTTGTTGCAGAGATGGGACCAAGTCAATGTTTTACAAGTCACAAGTAAGTCTCAAGCCTTAGCACTCAAGTCCCATGTCAAGGCAGGCAAGTCCGAGTTGTAGCTCAATCTTGGGTGTAATGATCACGTTCCCGCACTGACTGACTGTGTGGAGGCTCATTGACTTAATGTTATGTTAGCCTACATGCTATACAAGCAAAGTTATATATAGCTGTCGGCTATATTAGCCACGACTTAACGTTCTTTGTGCAGCTTCAAATGTCGAACCAAGTTGGAAGTTGTTGCGCCTCCGTCTAATTTTCTTCCCGCATGTTTTGCAAGTTACGTTTTGTTGACTACAGCGTAGTCTTCATATCCGAAAATAATAATTTTGGGTATCATCTTTCCGAGGGCTCCGACTGGATTCACCCACCGACATTCCTCTGCATTGCAACGCACAACTTTTTCTCAGCTGCCACAATTTGATTGGCTGCTGTCCGATTCCAACTGTAATCCGTTAAATGAAGAGTTGATGCGCTGCACACTTTTTAAAAATATTATCATTTTTAATATTTGGGGAGGGTATCAAGTCAGTCCGAGTCACAGGGCTCAAGTCCAAGTTAAGTCACGAGTCATTGGTGCTGAAGTCAAAGTCCAGTTGCAAGTCATCATATTTGTGACTCGAGTCCACACCTCTGCTTTGTTGTCCTTAAGCTAATCATGTAAATGTAATTAATTAGGAAGTCGGGGCACCATGGAAAATCTTCAGATTACAAAGAAGTTAGCCATTTTGCCACAACTTTGGAAGTATGCTTGGGGTCATTGTCCATTTGGAAGACCCATTTGCGACCAAGGTTTACCTTCCTGACTGATGTCTTTAGATGTTGCTTCAATACATCCACATAATTTTCCTTCCTCATGATGCCATCTATTTTGTGAAGTGCATCAGTCCCTCCTGCAGCAAAGCACCCCCACAACATGATGCTGCCACCCCTGTGCTTCACAGTTGGGATGGTGTTCTTTGGCTTGCAAGCCTCCCCCTTTTTCCTCCAAACATAACAATGGTCATTATGGCCAAACAGTTCTGTTTTTGTTTCATCAGACCAGAGGGCATTTCTCCAAAAAGTGCCATCTTTGTCCCCATGTGCAGTTGCAAACCGTAGTCCGGCTTTTTTATGGCAGTTTTGGAGCAATGGCTTGTACCTTGCGGAGCGGCCTTTCAGGTTATGTCGATATAGGACGAGTTTTACTGTGGATATAGATACTTTTGTACCTGTTTCCTCCAGCATCTTCACAAGGTCCTTTGCTGTTGTTCTGGGATTGATTTGTACTTTTTGCACCAAAGTACGTTCATCTCTAGGAGAAAGAATGCGTCTCCTTCCTGATCGGTATGATGGCTGCGTGTTCCCATGGTGTTTATACTTGCAAACTATTGTTTGTACAGATGAATGTGGTACCTTCAGGTGTTTGGAAATTTCTCCCAAGGATGAACCAGACTTGTGGAAGTCTACAATTTTTTTTCTGAGGTTTTGGCTGATTTCTTTTATTTTCCCATGATGTTAAGCAAAGAGACACTGAGTTTGAAGGTAGGCCTTGAAATACATCAGCAGGTACACCTCCAATTGACTCAAATGATGTCAATTAGCCTATCAGAAGCTTCTAAAGCCATGACATCATTTTCTGGAATGTTCCAAGCTGTTTAAAGGCACAGTCAACTTAGTGCATGTAAACTTCTGACCCACTGGAATTGTGATTCAGTGAGTTATAAGTGAAATAATCTGTCTGTAAACAATTGTTGGAAAAATTACTTGTCATGCACAAAGTAGATGACCTAACCGACTGGCCAAAACTATAGTTTGTTAACAAGAAATTTGTGGAGTGGTTGAAAAATTAGTTTTAATGACTCCAACCTAAGTGTATGTAAACTTCCGACTTCAACTGTATTTATAGTGTGTGTGACCCACCACCTGGATCCGGTTCTATGTAGCAAAATGTACAATTGTGAGGTAAAACGTGGTATATCATCCACTGCAGTTGAGGAACAATGGGAAAGTAATTCTGCTTTGAAAGTTGCTAAACTTGTAACAACCCTTTTGAGGAAATGGCCATTGAATGTTTTGGTACACCTACTGGAGAGTTCTTCTTTGTTGACACTTGTTCACACCCTCTTAAGCCTTAGCCCCACCCATCTCTTTAAAGATTCACATGTGAGTCCATGTGCTAAGCAGAGTGAGTAGTTTAGTAAACAACCAAAGATTTCAAGACGAAGTAGTAGCCTACAATAAGGAAAAACTCTAGGTAAAAATACTCTATCTAGTCCTTGGTCTATATCCTAATCTGATTTTGGTGCAGGTCATGTTGTTCTTCACATTACCATCTCTGGTAAACACACACTATATCAAACTAAATCTAAGTGTATTTGTCACATGCGCAGGATACAGAAGGTGTAAACAATACAGTGAAATGGCTACTTTCATAGTAGCAATATCAAAAACAGAAAGTGTCTAGATAAATATATTTTATAAATCAGGTTTGGGAATACTTTGGAACATATTTCCAAAATTCAAATAAATTTGAACAGATTTTTCTTTTGCTCAGAAACTTGGGGGCCAAATAAAACCACGTGGGCCGCCAGTTGGGGAACTCTGGTCTATGGTGTGGCAAGCCGTCTGTCTGCAGACTGCAGTAGAGTAGTTAAATGTCCGGTTTGGTTGTGGGGATGTGGCTGACTGGGGGTGTTATTGACAGTTAAGGCCAGGCAGTCATCAGTCATCAAAGGATATGGCTGGTGTTGCAGCAGGACCAGGGTGTGTTATAGGGTGTTGTTTTGGTGTGCTTCCCTGACAGGCTGACCCTGGTTGGCGGGTGGGGCGGAGCGGGTTGAGGGCTGTAGCGTGTCAGTGTGGAGTTATTCGGCTCTCTGTCATAACCCAGGGCTAGGGGCAGGCAGGTGAGAAACGCACATACTGACACTTTCCCCTCTCCCAGCCACTCACAACACACAGCTCCCTCCTCACAAATACCTCACCTCACACCAAGAACCAAAACACCTAACAAATTTGGTCTTCCCAATCAATGAACTATTTGAGATTTTTTTTTTATTACACTGAACAAAAATATAAACGCATCATGCAAAGTGTTGGTCCCATGTTTCATGAGCTGAAGTAAAAGATTGCAGAAATGTTTCATACACAATTTGTTTACATCCGTGTTAGTGAACATACAGTGCCTTGCGAAAGTATTCGGCCCCCTTGAACTTTGCGACCTTTTGCCACATTTCAGGCTTCAAACATAAATATATAAAACTGTATTTTTTTGTGAAGAATCAACAACAAGTGGGACACAATCATGAAGTGGAATGACATTTATTGGATAATTCAAACTTTTTTGACAAATCAAAAACTGAAAAATTGGGCGTGCAAAATTATTCAGCCCCTTTAAGTTAATACTTTGTAGCGCCACCTTTTGCTGCGATTACAGTTGTAAGTCGCTTGGGGTATGTCTCTATCAGTTTTGCACATCGAGAGACTGACATTTTTTCCCATTCCTCCTTGCAAAACAGCTCGAGCTCAGTGAGGTTGGATGGAGAGCATTTGAACAGCAGTTTTCAGTTCTTTCCACAGATTCTCGATTGGATTCAGGTCTGGACTTTGACTTGGCCATTCTAACACCTGGATATGTTTATTTTTGAACCATTCCATTGTAGATGTTGCTTTATGTTTTGGATCATTGTCTTGTTGGAAGACAAATCTCCGTCCCAGTCTCAGGTCTTTTGCAGACTCCATCAGGTTTTCTTCCAGAATGGTCCTGTATTTGGCTCCATCCATCTTCCCATCAATTTTAACCATCTTCCCTGTCCCTGCTGAAGAAAAGCAGGCCCAAACCATGATGCTGCCACCACCATGTTTGACAGTGGGGATGGTGTGTTCAGGGTGATGAGCTGTGTTGCTTTTACGCCAAACATAACGTTTTGCATTGTTGCCAAAAAGTTACATTTTGGTTTAATCTGACCAGAGCACCTTCTTCCACATGTTTGGTGTGTCTCCCAGGTGGCTTGTGGCAAACTTTAAACGACACTTTTTATGGATATCTTTAAGAAATGGCTTTCTTCTTGCCACTCTTCCATAAAGGCCAGATTTGTGCAATATACAACTGATTGTTGTCCTATGGACAGAGTCTCCCATCTCAGCTGTAGATCTCTGCAGTTCATCCAGAGTGATCATGGGCCTCTTGGCTGCATCTCTGATCAGTCTTCTCCTTGTATGAGCTGAAAGTTTAGAGGGACGGCCAGGTCTTGGTAGATTTGCAGTGGTCTGATACTCCTTCCATTTCAATATTATCGCTTGCACAGTGCTCCTTGGGATGTTTAAAGCTTGGGAAATCTTTTTGTATCCAAATCCGGCTTTAAACTTCTTCACAACAGTATCTCGGACCTGCCTGGTGTGTTCCTTGTTCTTCATGATGCTCTCTGCGCTTTTAACGGACCTCTGAGACTATCACAGTGCAGGTGCATTTATACGGAGACTTGATTACACACAGGTGGATTGTATTTATCATCATTAGTCATTTAGGTCAACATTGGATCATTCAGAGATCCTCACTGAACTTCTGGAGAGAGTTTGCTGCACTGAAAGTAAAGGGGCTGAATAATTTTGCACGCCCAATTTTTCAGTTTTTGATTTGTTAAAAAAGTTTGAAATATCCAATAAATGTCGTTCCACTTCATGATTGTGTCCCACTTGTTGTTGATTCTTCCCAAAAAAAATACAGTTTTATATCTTTATGTTTGAAGCCTGAAATGTGGCAAAAGGTCGCAAAGTTCAAGGGGGCCGAATACTTTCGCAAGGCACTGTATCTCCTTTGCCAAGATAATCCATACACCTGACAGGTGTGGCATATCAAGAAGCTGATGAAACAGCATGATCATTACACAGGTACACTTTGTGCTGGGGACAATAATACGTCACTCTAAAATGTGCAGTTTTGTCACACAACACAATGCCACAGATGTCTCAAGTATTGAGGGAGCATTCAATTGGCATGCTGACTGCAGGAATTTCCACCAGAGCCATTGCAAGAGAATTGAATGTTAATTTCTATACCATAAGCCGCCTCCAACGTTGTTTTAGAGAATTTGGCAGTACGTCCAACCAGCCTCACAACAGCAGACACATGTGTAACCACACCAGCCCAGGACCTTCACATCCGGCGTATTCACCTGCGGGATTGTCTGAGACCAGTCACTCGGATTGGGTTTGCACAACCGAAGAATTTCTGCACTAACCGTCTCAGGGAAGCTCATCTGCATGCTCTGCATCCTCACTAGGGGTCTGGACCTGACTGCAATTTGGTGTCGTAACCAACTTCAGTGGGCAAATTCTCACCTTCGATGGCCACTGGCACGCTGGAGAAGTGTGCTCTTCATGGATGAATCCCAGTTTCAACTGTACCGGGAAGATGGTGTCATGTAGCCGATCAGTTTGCTGATGTCAAGATTGTAAACAGAGTGCCACATGGTGGTGGTGGGGTTATGGTATGGTCAGGCATAAATACGGACAACGAACTCAATTACATTTATTGATGGCAATTTGAAAGTACAGAGATACCATGAAGAGATCCTGAGGCCCATTGTCATGCCATTCATCTGCCATCATCACCTCATGTTTCAGCATGATTATGCACAGCCCCATGTCGCAAGGATCTGTACACAATTCCTGGAAGCGAAAAATGTCCCAGTTCTTCCATGGCCTGCATACTCAACTAGACATGTCATCCGTTGAGCATGTTTGGGATGCTCTGGATCGGCGTGTACGACATTGTGTTCCAGTTCCCGTCAATTTACAGCAACTTTGCACAGCCATTGAAGAGGAGTGGGTCAACATTCCACAGGCCACAATCAACTCTGTGAAGTAGATGTGTCAAGCTGCAGGAGGCAAATGGTGGTCACACCAGATACTGACTGGTTTTCTGATCCACACCCCCTACCTTTTGTTTAGGTGTATGTGACCAAGTCATGAAATCCATAGATTAGGGCCTAAGGAATTTATTTCAATTGACTGGTTTCTTTATATTAACGGTAACTCATTAATATCTTTGAAATTCTTGCATGTTTATATTTTTGTTCAGTTTATCTTCACCACATTTCACCTGAGCTGTAAACATATGATCAGTCTGGTATATTAGGAATTAGGCCCTATATTGTGACTATATTGAGTCCTATATTGTGACTATATCAGGCCCTATATTGTGACTATACTAGGCCCTATATTGTGACTATATTTGGCCCGTTATTGTGCCTATACTAGGCGCTATATTGTGAATATATTAGGTGCTATATTGTGACTGTCAGGCCCTATATTGTGACTACACTACTACACTAGGCCCTATATTATGACTATACTAGGCCATATATTGTGACTATACTAGGCCCTATATTGTGACTATACTAGGCCCTATATTGTGACTATACTAGGCCCTATATTGTGACTATACTAGGCCCTATATTGTGACTATACTAGGCCCTATGTTGTGACTATACTAGGCCCTATATTGTGACTATACTAGGCCCTATATTGTGACTATACTAGGCCTTATATTGTGACTATACTAGGCCCTATATTGTGACTATACTAGGCCCTATATTGTGACTATACTAGGCCCTATATTGTGACTATACTAGGCCCTATATTGTGACTATATTAGGCCCTATATTGTGACTTTATCAGGCCTCAATTGTGACCCTCTCATACAGATAAGAATGTTCCAGTATGTTTACCTCCATTTGAATTTACAAGTAGAGCAAGTAGAGTTGTGTTAAAATAGGAGAGGATGAGAGGATGTAGCAAACGTATTTGCATTGGTACAGTTGTACACAGTATTGTACCATGTTACATAAACATATGTGTTTGTATGTGTAGCCTATTTGGATGTGTTCATCCTCATGACAATCCTCCTCTTTCTTGTTAAGAATAACACATGATGCTCTCTTTTGACCTAAAAACTGGTGAATCTGTAATTAGGCAGGTGTGTGTGTGTGTGTGTGTGCGCGCATAATGTTGTTGTTACACACACAGGGGCTAGCTAACAGGCCTGTGTATTGTGGCCATTGAACTATGCTGTTGACTCACATTTCCCTGTCTCTGGAACTGTTACGTTCACTGTCAAATCATGTGTGAACAGAGCTTGGCATTTTTCGAATGAGACTACATGTTGAGGTGAAAAGAGGAACATAGAGTGTACAGAGAGATATGAACAGGCCGTGCATGCGTGCTCACAGAGGTGTGAACAAAGCGTCAGAGGGACACACGTGTCTGAGGAACACACTCCCTGGCTCCAGTCTGACAGCCAGGCCAGCAGCACGTCTCGACTGCGTCAACCACTTCACTCCATGGCAGCCTCTCTCTCTCCCTGTCACTCCCTCTCTCTCATCTCTCCCTCTCCTCTCTCTCCCTCCGACCCATCTCTCTCTCTCCTCCGCCCGCTCTCTCTGTAAACAAACAGACGTCCGACAGATCTTTCCTCCGGCCCTCTCCCGCCATCCCGTCGCCATGGCGTTTGGAGCATTGTTTGCTGGCCTCTGAGTTGCCATGGCAGTGCTTATTTGCTGTACTAAATGTTTGGCCGCGTTGTACAGATTCTGATGACAAACACGGAGCATCCCGTGTCTGATCAATGAAACTGCCTCTGATTGGAGAGGAAGGAACGAGGCATCTCATAGAAGCGCAGCACAGATACACTTGTCATCCAATCTAACCTATTTAATGGCCTCGTATTCTTTGCGTCTGGTGTCCTTTGATGCAGCTAAAATATGTTTTGGGATGACATTCCCCTGACATAAATGCTTTGGTTTCTGTGTTCATTCAGAGGATCTCTGGTCGCAATTCTTGGTCTCTGATACTCAATTATTATTTACAACAGCACTGGTATCACTCACACTCCCAGGGTGCATCACTCCTCACCACACCTGCTCTCACACTCTGTAGCAGTCTACTACTGAACACACAACCTAGACTAAGGGTCCTGTGCGATCACAAAGATATCTGTATTTACTACGTTAGTTAAAGCTAAATAACAAATGTCTTTGAGGATTACACATTGGATTCATGTGATTCATGTCAACGTTTACAATTTTGTGAAACAAAGAGACCTGGATAATAAATGCTTTCTTACATTGCAGAAAGGAGGTTGTTTTCATAGCCCTGCACTATGTTCCAGTGCATTGGGGACCAGTGAACTAACACTTAAGCATCAACGATGTACCAATGATTTACAGTGTAATTATAAGATAGTGCATACTGGTCTACTTCAATCTTACATAATGACTAGGCTTATACTGCCTGGGATTGGGATTTGTGTCTATTTAGATGTGAATTGCTGTGTGTTTTTGTGTTTAAGTCTGAGAGGTGGTCTGTGACTAAAGACTAGAGAGAGCAGAGGCCTTGAAGTGTGTCCATACATCCACATGCCTCTAGCACACACCCTTGTGGCCAGTAGAAAGACTACATGCTCTCTGAGTCTTGAGGGAATGAGTGTTTGCTCTCTGGGTTTAACCTGGCGACTAACCTGTGTTCCTCTCTCCCTCAGAGGACATGTATAGTGATCACCCAGTATGATGGCAAACTGCTCCCAAGACACATTTACTTCAGGACAGACTGTTCTGCTCGGTCTAGACTATAGATCATCCACAGATACTGTTGGGTGTTTGTTGCTGTTATTTTATTCTTCCCAGAAGTGGTAGTTTGATCATTTAAACTCATTTATATGCCAATCCTACTTAAAATGTTTTATTGGAGTGAAAATACTGTCCAAAATGAGGCCAAACTAGTGAATTAAATAATATCAACAAATGGCAAAAATGGTATCGTTCTAGAGGTTGTACTGTAGATCTAGGCCTATCAACCAATTCACATCAATTCAACACCCACTGTAGATCTAGTTGTTGCAGTGTGTCGTAAGTAAACCTACAACCCAGTATGTGACAACGGAAGTTCAACACTCGTGGCATAGTAGCAGTTTGTCTGTGTGAGACTGAGCTCTGTTTGGTGACTTTTCTCTGACAGATCATGTGGAAATGCTGGTCATTGACGTAATGGGGGCTAGATAAGATCTGAGAGTACCATTGTTGACGTTTCATTGTGGTTGGCTGCTTGCGGTGGTTTGCATTTTGTGTTTTTCCTTTCTACAAAAGGCATAAGTTAGACACAATAGCTCTCTCTGTGTGTGTCGGCCTAAATAACACTACAGCAGTTGAAAGTCCACAGTTTGGTAATTCGTCTATGTAAGCTGTTTGACCTGATTCTATCATAACCTAAAGTAAACACGAGGGTAACTACTAGAGGTGAATAAAGTAACAACACTATCTCGTTGACCTCTTTAATATGCTACAACAGTTACACTATGTCTAATGTTGTAAAATAGCCTGTTTCTCGTTGACCTCTTTAATATGCTACAACAGTTACACTATGTCTAACGTAAAATAGACTGTTTCTCTTTGTCGACCTATTGTATTAGAACTGATGCATATTGTATTAGAACTGATGCATATTGTATTAGAACTGATGCATATTGTATTAGAACTGATGCATATTGTATTAGAACTGATGCATATTGTATTAGAACTGATGCATATTGTATTAGAACTGATGCATATTGTATTAGAACTGATGCATATTGTATTAGAACTGATGCATATTGTATTAGAACTGATGCATATTGTATTAGAACTGATGCATATTGTATTAGAACTGATGCATATTGTATTAGAACTGATGCATATTGTATTAGAACTGATGCATATTGTATTAGAACTGATGCATATTGTATTAGAACTGATGCATATTGTATTAGAACTGATGCATATTGTATTAGAACTGATGCATATTGTATTAGAACTGATGCATATTGTATTAGAACTGATGCATATTGTATTAGAACTGATGCATATTGTATTAGAACTGATGCATATTGTATTAGAACTGATGCATATTGTATTAGAACTGATGCATATTGTATTAGAACTGATGCATATTGTATTAGAACTGATGCATATTGTATTAGAACTGATGCATATTGTATTAGAACTGATGCATATTGTATTAGAACTGATGCATGTGTTGAAGTACTTCACCTCTTACTTCACCTCATGATAAAACAACAATCGTTGGTTGTGAATAATGAATACCTGCATGTGCATATATAGATATAGATAGATATATAAACTCAGCAAAAAAAGAAACGTCCTCTCGCTGTCAACGGTATTTATTCTCAGTGGTCTGAGAATGATCAGCTGTCCGTCCTGTCTCCCTGTAGCGCTGTCTTAGGCGTCTCACAGTATGGACAATGCAATTTATTTCCCTGGCCACATCTGCAGTCCTCATGCCTCCTTGCAGCGTGCCTAAGGCACGCTCACGCAGATGAGCAGGGACCCTGGGCATCTTTCTTTTGGTGTTTTTGAGAGTCAGTAGAAAGGCCTCTTTAGTGTCCTAAGTTTTCAGCACTGACCTTAATTGCCTACCATCTGTAAGCTGTTAGTGTCTTAACGACTGTTCCACAGGTGCATGTTCATAAATACTTTATGGTTCATTGAACAAGCATGGGAAACAGTGTTTAAAATCTTTACAAAGAAGATCTGTGAAGTTATTTGGATTTTTTTGAATTATCTTTGAAAGACAGGGTCCTGAAAATGGGATGTTTCTTTTTTTGCTGAGTTATGTATCTGTAACACACACGTCCTAGCAAGGCCTCCTGACTGCTGTGTGTGTTTCTCTTGTTCAGATGATCCTATGGGACTGGGACCTGAAGCAGTGGTACAAGCCCCAGTATCAGGTTAGTGTGTTTTCTCTCTCTCTCTCACTCACACACACACACACAGACACAGACAGACAGAATATACTCCTCTGGATACAGTATATCACTGTTAGAGCACATGTGCAGTCTATCATTCACATTAGGGTTGGGGATAATTTCCTATTTTACTTTCAATCCATCCATGGAATTAATTGTAATAACATGAATACAACTATAGATCATCAACCCTCATAGGGTAACAAGTGAATTAGATTTCCCAGAGAGGGCATTGAATTGACCAAATGTAAGTAAAAGAGGATACTGACTGAAAATAGTATTAGTGTAGTAACTGTAATTTAGTCATATTTCAAAGAATTGAGGCTGGAATTAATAAGTAGAGAGGTGCATTTTTTTTAACCAACTCCAAACTTTTAGGAAATCAGATTTATCTCGTTACATTTTGGAGAGCCTCCACATAATCTTTCTAATCTAGTATACTGGCCTTGTGTTTCAATTTATTGTCAAATCGCTGACACACGTTTTATGCTAGGTCTACTTTATGCATCGCAGAATGGAAGCATCTGTGTTTTTGTAAGCTTGTGTGTATGTGTGTGTGTGTGTGTAGATGTTTGAACTGTGCATGTAGGCCTGTGTGTGTGTGTGTGTGTGTGTGTGTGTGTGTGTGTGTGTGTGTGTGTGTGTGTGTGTGTAGATGTTTGAACTGTGCATGTAGACATGCCCGTGTGTGTAGATGTGTTTGAACTGTGCATGTAGGCCTGCCCGTGTGTGTAGATGTGTTTGAACTGTGCATGTAGGCCTGCCTGTGTGTGTGTAGATGTGTTTGAACTGCATGTAGGCTTGCCGTGTGTGTGTGTGTGTGTAGATGTGTTTGAAC
Organism: Oncorhynchus clarkii lewisi; assembly: GCF_045791955.1. Lineage (NCBI taxonomy): Eukaryota > Metazoa > Chordata > Actinopteri > Salmoniformes > Salmonidae > Oncorhynchus > Oncorhynchus clarkii. Next base: position 24,144,639 of record NC_092172.1, on the reverse strand, counting down.
TGTGCATGTAGGCCTGCCGTGTGTGTAGATGTGTGTGTGTGTGTGTGTGTGTGTGTGTAGATGTGTTTGAACTGTGCATGTAGGCCTGCCGTGGTGTGTAGATGTGTTTGAACTGTGCATGTAGGCCTGCCCGTGTGTGTAGATGTGTGTGTGTGTGTAGATGTGTTTGAACTGTGCATGTAGGTCTGCCCGTGTGTGTAGATGTGTGTGTGTGTGTGTGTGTGTAGATGTGTTTGAACTGTGCATGTAGGCCTGCCCGTGTGTGTGTGTGTGTAGATGTGTTTGAACTGTGCATGTAGGCCTGCCCGTGTGTGTAGATGTGTGTGTGTGTGTGTAGATGTGTTTGAACTGTGCATGTAGGCCTGCCCGTGTGTGTGTGTGTAGATGTGTTTGAACTGTGCATGTAGGCCTGCCCGTGTGTGTAGATGTGTGTGTGTGTGTAGATGTGTTTGAACTGTGCATGTAGGCCTGCCCGTGTGTGTAGATGTGTGTGTGTGTAGATGTGTTTGAACTGTGCATGTAGGCCTGCCCGTGTGTGTATTTTGTGCCTTGTGTGTCTTGTCATCCTGTTGGGGTCCACAGTGTTTTGCAGACACGCTGTACAGGTAGATCAACAGGAAGCTGTGCTCCTCTGACTGACGTCTGCCCCACTCATAACTCACCACTCATTGTGGCCACAGAGCCGGTAGCCTTCAAAAGTAGCCTAGTTCTCCAAACTCTCTAGTATTTTATATGGGGTCTATCAGCACAGCAACAGTCAGTTGGATAGGCAGGGTGAAGAGGGGTAGGGGTGCAGGCAGGATCTCCATCAGCGTCATGACATACACACAGCCTCCTAGCTGTCGTCACTGGGCCAGGGAAGTGCCAGCGCTGCACTTTAACTCCACACACAGGCACACACACCAGCACCATGCCCAGACAGCACCATGCCCTGCCAGCACCACTCCCCTTTATTACTGACATCACTGGTCCAAACAGCCTTTCAATTACCCAGCATCAATGCCATGAGCTCAGCAGCGAGCCTGTCTGCCCTTCACACTACCCTCCACTGCTGTAAGAGGAGTGACAAGTACAGTCCCATCACAATGAGGCCAGCAGTGTCCTGTTACAGCTATCTGACAGTCTATCTGCGTATGTGTGATACCTGTAGATGTCCTGGGCCCAGATTCACCAAACACTTTTTACGCAAAAACTTAAGAAGCTTCTTAACAAGAAGAAAAGCAGTTCATATGTGCAGATCCTCAAAAATGTCTTAATCATGAGAAAATCATGAATTCTTTTCTCATGAACTTCTCAGATGTCTTCTTACGAACTTCTTAACAATCTTCAGATGTTTGTCTTTAGACAGCTAGCTGGCTGGGTTGCCTATCTAGCAATGGCAATCATGTTCGCATATTTCTAATTGGGATTATTGGTCTAAAATATGAACTTGGGCTAAAAACAATTAACACTGAAACTTTCAGATGAAGTTTGTGAGTCAATTGAACATGTTCAATAGCTCCCATTAGCATATTCTTTCACTGCCATGTGTTTAAGACGAGGGTTTAGCTATCTGGGAATTCAAAAAAGAAATAACTTTATTTTCAAGCATCTCATTTCTTCTTACTTTTTGCTTAAGAAGATACATAAGAAGTAACATAAGAACATTTCCAATAATCATTTTGAGGAATAGCAACTTCGCTTAACTTTCTTCAGAAGTCCATAGTTAAGGAAAAAATGGCAATTAAGAAGGAATTTCTTCTTCAGATGGTTTTGTGTTTGGTCATTTAAATCCTTTCTGGGTTCATTAGATAGTGTAAAGGACACCATTCTCTCTTCTTTAGTACAGTATATACTGTATGTTTGTGCTCTGCTGAATGAGGCATGTCTCCTCCATGTCCCCAGGGAGCGGTAAGTGGTAACGGAGTGGACCTGTCGGTCATCAACGAGGCCAGGAACATGGTGTCTGACCTGCTGATGGACTCGTCCCTGTCGCCACACACTGTCTCGTCCCTGCGCAGCGTCAGCAGCCTCATGGGGACCTTCTCTGGCTCCTGTCGGCCCAGGGTCAACCCCTTCACCCCCTTCCCAGGTTTCTACCCCTGTACCGAGGTGGAGGACCCTGCAGAGAGGGGCGACAGGAAGCCCATGAAGGTGGGCCCTCCAGCAACCTTCTGAATGTGATACTAGCAGGTCATAACTAACACACAGACAGAAGCCTGCTGAGACTAGCAGGCCAACACATTATCCACTAACACATTATCCACTTATACATGGTATCTTATCCTCATAATGAATGTTCCTCTTCTATGTGTTCACCAGTGTTATGTAGATTTAGTTTAGTTGTTTTAGTTGTACACCTGCTCTACTCTGTGTAACCTGGTGGTGAGCTGAATATAGATCTGCCTTTGACTGTGTTATAGCATCATTGCCCATAATGTAATAATGTCTCCCTCCTCCCCTCCACACACCTAGGGTCTTAGCAGCAGGAACAGCCTACCAACCCCCCAACTCCGCCGCGGCTCCACCTCCTCCCCTCTCCCCCCTCTGGAGTCGGCCTCCTCCCGCTGGGAACGCAACAACGGCAAGAGACCGGGACCCCACCCTGACCTCAATATGACCAGGTACGACCACACACACCTTGACCTCAACATTACCACACACACACACAGTGACTTCAATATGACCAGGTACGTCCACACACACCTTGACCTCAACATTACCACACACACCCTGATCGCAATATGACCAGGTACGATCACACACAGGTGGGACTTCAGAGTTCAGACACCAGGTTAAAGGTTAAAGACATGCCCCGGGTAATTTGGCGAATACTTTTTTTTTTTTAAACCTCACGCTTTCGGCTGGATGTGTCAATGTGTAGTTCATACATGCATAATCTATGAGCAGAATAACTGTCTTACCTCAATTAGCCATGAAATCCCTAGTTTGAAAGCAATTTTTTTCTGCAAGCTTTGCGGTGCCATTTTCTCTACATTACCCCCATGTGGACAAGCCCCCTAGCAATTAGAGTTTTAGCAAATGAGCTTCAGCCCCCCACCATTTGAGTGACAGCTAGCAAGACACACACACACACAGTAAAGAGAGCAATGACTTGGTGCTCATATCTGCACATTTGCAAGGTAGTATGGTGTTTTCGGGGACCACTTTTGCACACGGGCACTACTTTCAGAACTACTAATTAAAACGTATACAAAAGTACTGGAGCACATCTTTCAAGGTCAGGTCATTTTCAACATGGCACACTCTCTGTCTTTACCCTGATATGAACAAGCAGGCCCTCCCTCAGCAACACATTCTTTGTTACCATGTGTCTTTGATTAAACTCCCTGAAGATGTAGTGCCCCTTTATATCCACTGGGGGGCAGTAGTGGTCAAGCTCTGTAAGCTGATATGCCTAGCAGATAATGACCATAACATTCCTTCATTCTCTTTGTTCCAACACTGTTTAAATGACTCACTTGACCTTTTAGGGATCTTTGACTTCTTCAAGGATACATTTTCAACGTTGATTTTCATTGTCTTACTTTGAGCACCAACAGAGTCATATAATTAGTGTTACTGTATACTGTATGCTATATTTCTCTAAGTTCATCTTTATACATAAGAGCGGGTGTGAAAAAGTTCATCATTATAATGGTGTAGATTGAATATGGAAGCATTTTAACTGATGTTGTCTCATTAGTTCTAGCAGTAAGTACCATGGTGTGTGTGTGTGTTCCAGCACGGGGTCTCTGTCCAATGGGCCAAATGCAAACCTGTTGACCATCCCTAAGCAGAGGTCCTCCTCTGTGACCCTGACCTACCATGCCGGGCCCAGGAGAGCAGGTGAGATCATGAGGATTTACTGTACACACAGGTCTGATACACTGTGTGGAAGTAGAATGTGTTTTTAAGTTGTTTGACTAGCTCTCTCTCTCTCATTTCTTTCCCATCTCTCTCACTCTACAGGTGCGTCCCCCAGTCTGAGTCCTGTCAGCTCCCCCAGCCACAGTCCTCAAGGGGGAGGTCTCTCCTCCCAGGTTACGCGCCCCCCGGTGGAGTTTCCCGACACAGCTGACTTCCTCACCAAGCCCAGCGTCAACCTGCACAAGCCCCTGGGCTACATCCTCAGCTCCGCTGACTTCCAGGGGCCCTATCGCAGCCCTGCTGCCCTGTGCACCAGGTAGGGCAATTTACTACCCCCTTCCCCTACCCCCTCCATTATCTCCTGGTGTTGTAGAGCCAGTTCAGCTGTAGAGTAGAGTTGCATTTCACCACGTGTGTTGATGATAATGGCAGCTGTGTTTGTCCCTCTGCTCACCCTGTAGCTGTGGTCGTCAGATGCTGAAGAACATGCCCAGTATGGAAGCAGGGGAGGGACACCTGCCATTCACTGGTCATGCTGAGGCCCAGCGCAGACGCTCAGGTATGACACCTGCTGGAATGTAGCCTCACTCTGTACAGACATAGGCTGCACAGTGTTTTTGGGCACACACCCATGGCTTACTGTTTCCACTCTCAAATGACTGAAAACCATTTGGACATGATGTACCAGAGTTAATTCATTAGAATAATGCTTCCCACCGAAATGCGAAACTAGTGGTCAACTCACTGTGATGTGCAATGTGTCTCCTCCACAGCAGGTGAGGGGTCAGAGTTCATGGGGGAGGCACTGATCAGGGAGGAGAGTGTGGAGGCCGAGTCGATGGAGGACAGGAGTCCAGACGCAGGGAGCCGGGGCCAGACAGACAAGGAGAAGCAGAGCGCCACCACAGAGCAGCAGACTCAGGAAACAGAGGTACGCAGTGCTACAGTATGCTAAGGGTGCATTCCCACACAAGCTAACGGATGAGTATGAGCTATGTACCATTGTGAGAGTGTTTTGGTAGTGCATTGTTTAGCACAACCTCATGCAACCTGACACGCCTCCCCTCCGCTACTCCAACGCACCTTCCACATTGAAATACATTGTGTTGGCTCTTTCATTTTACTCTGTGTTGCCCTGTGTGAATGCACCCTACTGCTAGGCTAACATCGCCGTGCTGCAGACTTAAGAAACAAAGGTAGGCTACGCTGTTACATAACAGTAGCTTTGAAGGGATATGTCTCAGTCAATGCTAACACCTTACAGCGTTCGTTAGCCTTCCTGTGTGTAGCATTGCTGCCACTAAACTATCTGTTAGTGGAATTAAATTCCTATGTGTTTATTACCCAATTCAATTAATACACTCAGCCCATTTCTAAGGATTTGTAAGATACTTATTTGCATAAAATGGGCGGAGACCAGTCTCAAAATCAAGCACTAGCGTTTATTCTCGAGAGTACTGAACATGATACAATTTACAACAGGTTATAAACTGAAAATGACATCATTAGGTTTCAAACTGTCCCGTCCCTCCTCCACTCCGGTACAATGGCAGTATACTTCACAAGCCTTCCTACATAGTCTCCCACCAGTTTAGATAATTTACGACCAAGCCAAGGTCTCCCTGTGTAGATAAGCATTCTAGCCAGTCTGACGATAAGTTAATTCGTTTCTACCAAGGAACAGACCGTCTTTGTTCAAATTCTTGATTATAATTACACACGTTATATTCAGTACTAGGATTAACATAAAATTCATACATCTATACAGTAATTTAAGAATATTCTGATTAGTCAGTCCTGATTGAAATGTATACATAATTTTGTCATTATTGATAGCAATCCCTTAACACTATCCCAACCAGGAGACTCCCTCTGAGTGAGATAACACACTCAGGCCAACACATGTAACAGTGTAGCTAGCTATAGGATGTGTCCTCTAGTTCTGGGAACACAGTAAAGGATTTCCTCAGACACTCATTGGGTGCATGTCTTTCAGTCTGTTGTGATGTATCTAACAGCCGTGTAAAACCAGTGTGATGGGGGGTAGTGTTGATCTGGCTCTGTCCTGGAATGCCCCCTCTGTTTACTTGGGCTGTGCTCTCACTTTCTTTATTGGACAAACCAAGCCTTGTTAAATCAAGCCAGCTGTTAAGACAACTGTGTAGGGTTCATCTGAGGATTCTGTGGGGTAATTCAAAAGTGAATTATTCAAAAGCCACGCATACATAGTCAGTCTGGAGCCTGCTTCCATCCCCTTAACAGAGGAATGAGATTCATAAGATTTACGATGTGGTGTCTTGCGTGCGTTTGTGTCTACCTGCATGCGTGTATGTGTGTGTTTATCTAAACGTGTGTGTGTGTGTGTTAAAATGTGTGTGTGCTGTGGTCCTCTCCTGCCTGTAGGGTGAGTTCAGACTAGACCCCCTGCTGGAGAACCACGATGACCTCATGGAGAAGATCAACAGCTGGAACTTCCAGATCTTTGACCTGATGGACAGAACAGGAGGGAAGACAGGAAGAATACTCAGCTACGTCAGTACAACCACATACCAACCATATAGCAACCATCTATCTGTCATACGCCATGATCTGTTACATCAGGTGTTCCCAAACTGGGGGCAATGCCGTCGGGGGTACGCCAAATAAAAATGTTATTCACATTCTATTTTTTATTCAATTTGGAGAAAGAAAATATTCACATTTTCAAACAGTACATTTATATTTTCCAACGGGGCTATACATTTGGGCGAGGGTTTTTTCTTGCCTGAGTAGCCTCGTTTCACTGCCTAAAATAAAAATTCAACCATCTAGTGTTCAGAGAAATAACAGCACAATGTCAAATACAGGTAGCCTAGTCAAATAATTAACATCCAATCACATTAACCGTTACTCTCTCGCGGGAATTCCACTAACGGTCCGTATGTAGCCAAATGTAGCTGCTGCTCATGTTGGTATCTGTACTGAGGGCGTAAAAGCCATGACAGGGAGACATAGTAGAGTGGTAACGCGTGTGCAAGCAGTTGCTCCCGACACCACTTGGGTACACTGCAGCATCCACTGAGAGGCTCTTGCTGCCAAGGGAATACCTGACAGCTTGAAAGACAAGCCGGGTTGTGACAAACTCACACTCATTCTTATGTTTAATAAATGTATTGTATAGTGTGTGTGAGGCAGGCTTACAATGATGGCAAAACACAACATTTGAGAGTGTGCTGACCCTGGTGCTAGAGGGGGTACACAGATGGAGGTTCAATGTTTGAAGGGGTACGGGACTATAAAAAGTTGTGTTACATTAATTAATATTTGAATAAACAACACCTGGGCTGTATCCCAAATGGAACCTTATTCCCTATATAGTGCACACATTTAGACCAGGACCCATAGGGCTAAGAGTAGTTTTGTGATGCAGCCATTTAATTTATTTATTTGGAGAAACTCACTTGATTGATTGGTTTAAATATTGAGAACGGTATGATCCCCATTACTGATATTTGACTGAATGATGTCCCGAATGCTCGTGGACGTCTTGGGGATTTCTCTGTGCTGTTTTGAGTACACTGTGTTCTCCCAGTGTCTCACTGTCTGTGTCTGAGGGGAATGACTTGGTTAATGTAAAAAAAAAAAACATGTATTTGTGTTTTAAATTAATCTAGGTGTTTTATTTGTCTTTCTCCCCAGGTGACCTACACTCTGTTCCAGGACACTTGTCTGTTTGAGATGTTTAAGATCCCTGTGAGGGAGTTCATGTCCTATTTCTGTGCTCTGGAGAACGGCTATAGGGATATTCCCTGTGAGTATAGTGCTGCCTATGCTTTCTTCAGTCCAGGCACAAAGCCCATATTAACACTTGGTGTATTGTCTACTCAGATGTAGAAATGATCAGACCTGGGTGAAAAACATGAAGGTATGGGCCTCCTGAGTGGGGCAGCGGTCTGAGGCACTTCATCGCAGTGCTTGAGGCGTCACTACAGACCCGGGTTCGATCCCAGGCTGTGTCACAACTGGCCATGACCGGGAGTCCCATAAGGCGGCGCACAATTGGCCCAGCGTCGTCCGGATTAGGGGAGGGTTTTGCTGGGGGGACTTTACTTGGCTCATCGCGCTCTTGCGACTCCTTGTGGTGGGCCGTGCAACTGCAGGCTGCTTCGGTCTTCAGTTGAATCGTTTCCTCCGACGCATTGGTGCGGCTGGCTTCTGGGTTAAGTGGGCGGGTGTTAAGGAGTGCGGTTTAGCGGGTCATGTTTCTTTGGACGCATGGCTTCACCTCACCCCAGCCCGTTGGGGAGTTGCAGCGATGAGACAAGATCGTAATTGGATATGACAAAATTGGGGGAGAAAAGGGGGGTAAAAAATATATACAAAAAATAACATGAAGGTATTTGAATGCCGCTTAATTATGCTAGTTTATCATACAGCATGACATGCACCTCATGTACATGATGTGGTGAAGTATTACTGTGACTGATGTGTGATGTCATGTGTGAATCTCTGCCTGTACTCAGATCATAACCGGGTCCATGCCACTGACGTTCTCCATGCTGTCTGGTACCTGACTACCCGGCCTGTTCCAGGGTTCCAGCAGATCCACAATGAGCATGTGACAGGAAGTGACACAGGTAGCACTATTTCTGTTCTCTTTATTTCATTTAGCCTCAGTAGGTATAACTCTGGACTTCCCCAAGCCCTCATTTATTACCATAATGTACCACAATATGCCACATATTTATTAGCATAACTGGTGTGCTTGCTGAAGGCAAGACCACTCTAGATTTCATACATACTTCCTATTATTAGTGTGCTTGCTGAAGGCAAGACCATTCTAGAATTCTTACATACTCTTATTTGATATCTTCTGCACGCTCTAGAGCTTAAACGATTGAAGCTTTTTAACACAAAATCAACTTCCAAATGTGCAAACTGACCCAACTCAGATTTCTTGACAAAATATTTGTTATATCATTGATAATTTTTTTAACTACAACATTATATAATATGATCTCCAATGCATTTCAATGGCAAAAATGTGAGACCTATCTCCTCTTTCACCATTTAAGCTATCAATGATAAACCAATGTTGAGATGTTCAGACTGACCCTACTTAGCTTTTATACAGATTCTTTATACGATTTATACTTTTTACATTATAACAAATTAATCTACAAGACTTTAAAACCTTTATAAACTAGAAACCATTTAAATTTGCATAGATTTACAAAACATGGATTCATTGCCAACCATAGTAAAACACAGTGGTAGACATTTGAAATGCTACTGCTTTTTAACCATTTCAACTACAAACATTACAACAACTTAGACATTTGAAATGCTACTGCTTTTTAACCATTTCATCTACAAACATTACAACAACTTAGACATTTGAAATGCTACTGCTTTTTAACCATTTCAACTACAAACATTACAACAACTTAGACATTTGAAATGCTACTGCTTTTTAACCATTTCATCTACAAACATTACAACAACTTAGACATTTGAAATGCTACTGCTTTTTAACCATTTCAACTACAAACATTACAACAACTTAGACATTTGAAATGCTACTGCTTTTTAACCATTTCATCTACAAACATTACAACAACTTAGACATTTGAAATGCTACTGCTTTTTAACCATTTCAACTACAAACATTACAACAACTTAGACATTTTCTAAGCAAACTATTTAAATTAGCGACATTAGTTTAAAATAACCCACCAACAGCAGTGATGGCTAGTGGGAGGAGCTATAGGAGGACACGCTCACTGCAATAGCTGGACTGGAATTAATGGAACGGTATCAAACACATCACACATATGGACACCAAATGTTTGTCTCCGTTCCATGAATTTCATTACAGCCATTACAATGAGCCCATCCTCCTATAGCTCCTCCCATCCTCCTATAGCCCCTCCCATCCTCCTATAGCCCCTCCTCCTCCAGGTTGTCTCAAACTATAGACAACAAACAAACTTTCTCATGTTCAGGCTATCCTATCAATCGATCAATCTTTCCACCCATCTATACTTATTCAACTGAATTAATTAGCATGGGGTTTGAATGAGAACCATAGAAATACAGTGGTAGCAAAATTAAGTTCCCAACGTTAAAACATTCAGGCTATCCTAACACACCTTCATAAACAATAAACTATTTGAATGTATAATACATTGGCATAACACTTAATGGATTCAAATTCAACCATGAGAACACAGTGGTATTCATTTCAAATGCTACTGCTCTTTAGCTATTACAGCTACATACATTAAAACAACTTCAAAACTTTGTAAACTATAACAATTCAAATGATCATAAATTGGCTGTTACTAACCCACCAACAATAATAGTAACTCTCGTTCAAGCTAGAGATACCTAACCAACTTTCACATGTTCAGGGTAGGCTATTCAATCAATCAATCATTCAATTCTCCCATCTAGCTACTTTTTCTACTTTAACCAGTCAGTACCATTAGTATTGTATTCACTATAACTACTCTAACTTATTTCACGACCATAAATACTTTAAAACATGCTAGCAAGCACACATTTTCTTTAGGAAATGGACTTTTCTAGTTCTAGCCTCTTGATGTACCAGTGTAGGCATTCCTGTAGTGTTTGGCCTTTTCTCGGCAGACACCAGATGGTTTAGTTTTAAATGCCAGGATCCCCACTCCCGTCCCTGCTAATTATATTTTATGTACTGCATCTTTGATCCATCGGAAATGATTTAAGGCTCGCTTGCTGACAGATCCTTCAGTAGCTGCCAGAGGAGCAGCTGCCTTCTGATAAAGAGAGGGGGAGGGAAGGGTGGAGAAACAGAGAGGGGGGAGATGGGGTGGTGAGCAAGCCTCTGTCGTGATAGAGATCTGTCTGTGCTGAGCTCAGCGTGTTTAGGGCTTATTTTGGCCCTTTTCATTTTTCAAATGGAGTGCAGTAGTCTGAGTCACTGGGCCACCAGCTTAACCTGCCTGTAGAAATCCTACTCTACATACTTTGTTCTTAATGTGACACTAGTTCCCTGTTTTCAATTTATAACACAGTCAAGTCTTCTCCAGTAAACTCCAGCTATGATGTAGTTCCAGTGTGAGGTCCCAGTATGTCATTGTTGAAAGCTGCTGCTCTTCTCTCTAGATTCAGACAGTGGGATCTCGCCGGGCCGGGTATCATACGCCTCCTCCAAGAGCTCGTCCATCTCTGACGACAACTACGGCTGCCTGGCGTGGAACATCCCTGCTCTGGAACTCATGGCACTATATGTAGCAGCTGCCATGCACGACTATGACCACCCCGGTCGCACAAACGCCTTCCTCGTAGCCACTAACGCAGCTCAGGTAAGTGTTATTATCCCAAAAGCCACTGCTCTACCATCTCAGCTTGCAAACCCACACCTGTTCAACAGTAAAACCTGTATCAGGAAGAGAAAGTTCAACCTATCCCGTCACTTCAGTAAGTGTTCCCATTTGTGTTCCCACACGCTGTTAAGTCCTAGGAAAGGGGAAGTGTTGTGCTTGTGTCACGGACAGCATTAATTTGGTCCCTGTGACTCATAGATGAGATCTTTATTGGCCTTAAAGCTTCTTCATAGACAGGTTCTAATCAGCCTTGGATTTCATGGTAAAAGCAATGAAGTGAGGGACTGGTATAATATTACACTTAGTTTACATGTCAGGGAAAGGTTCCCACAAATCCTGAGAATTCAGCCAATTCCTTGTCTTGCTTCAACATTATGGCAAAGGTTGGCAAAGAAACTATACCACTGTATAAATAGTGTTTTGCACTGTCATGACCTAATTATAGCACTGTGCATACTGTCTAGGTTGTGTTTTCCAACCCTGGTCCTCCAGTACCCCCAACAGTACACATGTTTATTGTAACCCTGGACAAGCACACCTGATTCAACTTGTTAACTAATCATCAAGCCCTCAATGAGTTGAATGAGGTGTGGTTGTCCAGGGTTACAATAGATATGTGTAATGTTGGGGATACTGGAGGACCAGGGTTGGGAAACACTGGGCTATGTGATATGTGAAGCATCAGTTCTGGGTAGGCTATGTGATATGTGAAGCATCAGTTCCTGGGTAGGCTATGTGATATGTGAAGCATCAGTTCTGGGTAGGCTATGTGATATGTGAAGCATCAGTTCTGGGTAGGCTATGTGATATGTGAAGCATCAGTTCTGGGTAGGCTATGTGATATGTGAAGCATCAGTTCTGGGTAGGCTATGTGATATGTAAAGCATCAGTTCTGGGTAGGCTATGTGATATGTGAATCATCAGTTCTGGGTAGGCTATGTGATATGTGAAGCATCAGTTCTGGGTAGGCTCTGTGATATGTAAAGCATCAGTTCTGTGTAGGCTATGTGATATGTGAAGCATCAGTTCCGGGTAGGCTATGTGATATGTGAAGCATCAGTTCCGGGTAGGCTATGTGATATGTGAAGCATCAGTTCCGGGTAGGCTCTGTGATATGTGAAGCATCAGTTCCGGGTAGGCTATGTGATATGTGAAGCATCAGTTCCGGGTAGGCTCTGTGATATGTGAAGCATCAGTTCTGGGTAGGCTATGTGATATGTGAAGCATCAGTTCCAGGTAGTAGGGTATGTGATACTGTATAACAGGATGGCATGGCATTGCATTACATTGCTAACCTGGCATGTGGGCCATGCCTTCCTCGTAGCCACTAACGCAGCTCAACCCTGGCATATTGATTAACAGTATGTTGGCAGTCAGTCAATCACCCACCTGTCCACCATGTCTAGACCGGCTGCATTATTTAGTCTGAAGCACACTGACCCCAATTCCTTGCCCCTGCTCACCCCTCCCATTCCCTTCTTCAACCTCCTCTTTCATATTTTACCCTCTCCTTTCTTCTTCTTGTCCTCTGACCCACCCGCATCCCTCTCCACTCAACCTACCCTTCCTCCTACTCACTCTCTTCTTCCCTCAACTTCTCCTCCCTCTGTTCCCCAGGCGGTGTTGTATAATGACCGTTCGGTCCTGGAGAACCACCACGCTGCTTCGGCCTGGAGCCTCTACCTGTCCCAGCCAGAGTTCAACTTCCTGGCCAACTTGGACCATGTGGAGTTCAAACGCTTTCGCTTCCTGGTCATCGAGGCCATCCTCGCCACAGACCTGAAGAAGCACTTTGACTTCCTCGCTGAGTTCAATTCAAAGGTTTGAGATGATGATGACGAACCTCCCATTTTCAGAAAATCTGTTTCATTTCTGTTGATACTTTGTATTTCCCGTCATTTCGATACTGGCAAAGGCAATAACAATACGCCTTATTTTTATTAATTTTTTATTTATACATTATTTTACCAGGTAAGGTGACTGAGAACACATTCTCATTTGCAGCAACGACCCGGGGAACAGTTACAGGAGGGGGATTGAATGAGCCAATTGGAAACTGGGTATTATTATGTGACCGTGATGGTTTGAGGGCCAGATTGGGAATTTAGCCAGGACACCGGGGTTAACACCCCTACTCTTACGATAAGTGCCATGGGATCTTTAATGACCTCAGAGAGTCAGGACACCCGTTTAACGTCCCATCCGAAAGACGGCACCCTACACAGGGCAGTGTCCTGGGGTATTGGGATATTTTTTTAGACCAGAGGAAAGAGTGCCTCCTACTGGCCCTCCAACACCACTTCCAGCAGCATCTGGTCTCCCATCCAGGACCAACCCTGCTTAGCTTCAGAAGCAAGCCAGCAGTGGTATGCAGGGTGGTATGCTGCTGGCTAATAGAGTTGATACTTAAAGGAACATGCTAGAAAAGAGGAGCCTGGCAGTTATAATCACTGTGTGAATGTTTGTGTTGCTATAAATAGGTGAATGATGTGAACAGTCCAGGAATCGACTGGACTAATGAGAATGACCGACTGCTGGTGTGCCAAGTCTGCATTAAGCTGGCAGACATCAACGGGCCGGCCAAAGGACGCGATCTGCACCTCAAGTGGACAGAAGGCATTGTCAATGAGTTTTATGAGCAGGTATGGAACCCCTCCACTCAGCATGGCCCACATGTCAGGTTAGCAATGTAATGCAATGCCATGCCTTCCTGTTATACAGTATCTCATACCCTACTACCCGGAACTGATGCTTCACATTTCACATAGCCTACCCAGAACTGATGCTTCACATATCACATAGCCTACCCGGAACTGATGCTTCACATATCACATACCCTACTACCCGGAACTGATGCTTCACATATCACATAGCCTACCCAGAACTGATGCTTCACATATCACATAGCCTACCCGGAACTGATGCTTTTCACATATCACATACCCTACTACCCGGAACTGATGCTTTTCACATATCACATACCCTACCCGGAACTGATGCTTCACATATCACAGAGCCTACCCGGAACTGATGCTTCACATATCACATAGCCTACCCAGAACTGTTGCTTCACATATCACATAGCCTACCCGGAACTGATGCTTCACATATCACATAGCCTACCCAGAACTGATGCTTCACATATCACATAGCCTACCCAGAACTGGTGCATCACATATCCTACCCGGAACTCTTGCTTCACATATCACATAGCCTACCCGGAACTGATGCTTCACATATCACATAGCCTACCCGGAACTGATGCTTCACATATCACATAGCCCAGTGTTTCCCAACCCTGGTCATCCAGTACCCCCAACATTACACATATCTATTGTAACCCTGGACAACCACACCTCATTCAACTCATTGAGGGCTTGATGATTAGTTAACAAGTTGAATCAGGTGTGCTTGTCCAGGGTTACAATAAACAAGTGTACTGTTGGGGTACTGGAGGACCAGGGTTGGAAAACACTGACATAGCCTACCCAGAACTGTTGCTTCCTTTTCTGCTGTCTGTTACTGCTAGAGTCAACAAAATGTCACATGTATCCATTTAGGAAGTTAAGTTAAATTAGATGAATGAATAAAACAATCTTAATTGACAAATTAGTTAAATTGTTTGTCTGCCTGTCTGTCTATCATCTACAGGGGGATGAGGAGGCCACTTTGGGATTACCCATCAGCCCCTTCATGGACCGCTCCTCTCCCCAGCTGGCCAAGCTGCAGGAGTCCTTCATCACACACATTGTGGGGCCGCTCTGCAACTCGTACGACGCCGCTGGCCTGCTCCCTGGCTACTGGATCGACGAGGAGCGCTCTGATGATGAGGAAGAGCAGGTGGAGGACACAGAGACTGACGAAGACGAGCTGGAGGAGGAGCTCGAACCAAGTAAGACGTCATTTTCTATCCTTCTCTCATTTTGAATTAATATATGATCATGAGTTGACACATTTATAATTTTAACATTGAGCATTTAACATTTCTATCAAGAGCAGGATGTTTTTTGGATCATTGCTATTGCAACTACAAAGCTTTGGGATGTTAAATCCTTTTTTGTGTGTGGTCCCATGCAGAAAGGAGAAACGGCCGGCGTCGGCTGTTCTGCAACATCATGCAGCACCTGACAGAGAACCACAAGGTGTGGAAGAAGACCATCGAGGAGGAGGAGAAGAGCAAGGAGAAGCAGCAGGCCGACAGCCTGCCTCTCAGCCTGTCCCCTTCGCCCTCTGACGACCAGATCCAGGTCATTCAGGAGGAGGAGGAAGGAGAGGAGCGCCAGTAGCAGGAGGAAGATGAAGAAGAGGAAGAGGAGGGACAGATCCAGGTCATTCAGGAGGAGGAGGAAGGAGAGGAGTGCCAGTAGCATGAGGAAGATGAAGAGGAGGGACAGATCCAGGTCATTCAGGAGGAGCACCAGTAGCATGAGGAAGATGAAGAAGAGGAAGAGGAGGGACAGAGCCAGGATGCTCGGGAAGGGCGGAACAGTGAAAGAGAAAGTCCTTCAACTCCTCCCTCTTACACACACACACACACACACATTTATACACACACACACACACACACACACACACACACACACACACACACACACACACACACACACACACACACACACACACACACACACACACACACACACACACACAACACATACATACACACACATATTATAGATATATACACAAACATACACACACAGGATGACCCTGCTGGATCTCCACACGTTGAAATTGTCACTGTGCCGACACGCTAATGCAGTCATGTTGTTTTGAAAAAAGGCCTTACTACTGTGAGGGGATTCTTGCTGCAATGGTGGGAACCCCACTCCTATGCACTTTCACCCCATGGAGAGTAGACCAAGAACAAACACCAGAGCTGAGGACACTGGTGTGGAGAGGAAGAGAGGAAAAGGGTCTGGATGTGCCCTCCATGGTGATCTGGCTGTAATGCTGCCTTGAACGCAGAGCACTTAACTCTCCCTTAGGTACTAAAACAAATCCTATGATTTCAAATAAAGGAAAATAAAAAACACCTTGACGTGGTTGACATCCGTTACCAAAGCGAACAGTTCAAACGTGGAAAGACAAGAGACTGAGACTGTTTCAGGCTCACTGTCAGGAATATTCTAGATCTATATATCAAATGTGCCTGTCTGAACCTTTACTGAGTCCCCTGGTCCAGACCCTAGGTTGGTCTGTGCAGTCCTCTCCCCTTGCTGGCGACACACTGTATCACTGACTCAGTCACAGAGACGTTGTGGAGATGAGCATTATACCTGCATCGTTTTTGATGCCTTTTATTCATGTGTACCACCTGCCTTTTATGTTTGTTTCCTTTTTTTGTTGGTTTAATTAAGTTGGTGTGAGCGTGTGTATGTGTGTGTTTTCTTCAGGAACGCTTGGTCGCCAGTCATTGACATGTTATCAGAGATGAGATGTTCTCTGTTGTTCCAATGAAGGGATGTTTTTTTTCTTTTGATTTATATCTATTTTTTCACGGTTACTCAGGATTCTCGTGAAGTTGAATAATTATTTTGCAAGAATTTAAGTAATTGACTTTAAAACAAAGATAATTAAATCTCGGTGATTGAAATAGTTTTTAAGCTTTGTAAGAACAACTTGAAAAACAAACACATTCAAGCAATTGAACTGCTCCTCTGTGATAGAGCAAAGTATGTCCTGTGTTTCTGTCAAACTCCGCTGTTGGCTTGATCTTCTAAAGACCTCACTGTAGAATTGGGATCCTTGATTGTCAGTTGACTGTAAAAGACCTGTTTGCAGCAAGGCAACATTTTGTACAGTAAAATCCCATGATTATTCATGTACCAGTATAGGTAAAGGTGTTTTTGAGTGCATTGCTGTTGGCATTGTTTTTACACATACTTTGTCTAGCTAACCTCTTCATTTCATTTCATTTGTCATTCTACAGACACTGATGTTTTGACAAAAACTATATATCTTTGCCAAACCCACAACCAGGCCAGTGTGTAAAGGGGGTTAAGTAATCCAGGGTTTCACCTTCACTTTGGTTTTTGTTTTTTATAGTGTCTTATTCTCTGTACCATAAGACAGTTTAATACTAATAGTTCTATATTTCTGTCTGCAAAAACTCTAGGCATTCCACTAGAAAGAGTTTAATGAAAGAGATGGCAGACCTGCAAGCCGAACTCACTTATCACCCTATCAAGTCATTTTCTCTGGAGAAGGAAGTTCTCAAGTAGGCAGTGTAATTCAAGCTAGTATATTTAAAGACAAAAAATATATATATAAATGTGCACATTTTACTACCAAACAAGTGTTTAGCCTCTGCACAAAAAATAATATCTGCATATAAATATGGTGTATAAATATATATTATATTTTTTAATTAATCAACAGAATGCAACTGTTTTCTACACACAGCTGACATATATTGTACAGTAAGACCCTGTAATTCTCATCCTGTTTCCAGAGTTTTTATCTGATACTACAGATGTTGAACTGTGGGGTTTGGTGTTTTTCTTTTGGGTTCAGCGTCTCCTTGCTCTCCCTTATCACAACCACTTTCTCTCTCTTGGTAATCTCTATTAACTCTGTTGTCTACTCAGTCCACCCATCCACCCAACCAGTGCCAAACTGTCCCTGCTCACTGCCCACTGCCCAGCCTCTGGGCTCTCATACACTGGGCTTGTTATGGTTGGCCCCAGAGGTCTCTCTGAGCTCCATGTCCCACAGCAGGCTCAAAGTGATGCTGGTGAAGCCCCGCCCAGGTGTTGTGGAGGAGAGCTCACGACTCCTAACCGTGGTCCTTCAGTCCGTTCGGGTTGAGCGACACTGTGTCTCTTACTTAAGTTCTGATGGCGAATTGTGATGCCTCTACAACCTCCAGCCACCTCCCCCCACATTGTATGGCTCATTATGTTGTAAAAGTTTGTTTGTTGGCTTGTCACTGTGCAGTCTCACGAACCACAGTGTCCTCTAATGTTCTTGTCATAAAAGTGTCTATGAATGGCTGTTACCCTTATGTAGCATTGAGATATGTATGTCTGTTGTAACTGTTCAACCATATCAAAATTGTGGGGGAAATGATTTTTGTTATTTATAGCTGTCATAAAACACCATCCCTAAAAGAACTGTTCTCTCAAATGATTTTATTGATACATACACACACCTACTCAATTGTAACTGTGTGTGTGTGCTGAGTGTGGCATAAAAATCCCCTTGAATGTAACTGTACTAAAACTTTGCCCTTAGTGTTTAGATTGTCCTGCAGACAACCACAGTTGGAACAGTGATGTTTGCTGAAATGACTGTAATGTCACAGTTTCCAATGCACACAGACAAGGCTCTCATCCAGGTGAATTGGCAGTGTCTCTCTACCTCGGCATAACTTTCTGAGAAGTGCAGTTACTAGTTAATAGAGGTATGCTGGGTGCCAAAAATAGCTAGAGGCATCAAATCAATATGAAATATTACCCAGTAAGTCTGATGTATGCACAGCATTGCATTGGAGTCTTTTTCCAGCCCTTTGGTCTGTTGAGTAAAGAGTAGAAGTGAGAGGTCACTTAAGGAAATGGGTGACGCCGCCCCAGGCTCAGCTCCAACCACATGAAGATTATTTATAATGGCTGTGTCTGTGTATCCCTAGACGACCCAGTCTGGACACATTCTGCCGGCTCACTGCAAAAGTCCATGTCTGACTAGTCCTGTACTGTAGTTTAGATGGGAAGATGTTTTGGAGAGAAAACATAGACCTGTAACCTATTGAGAGAAATACTGTCAGCACGTTGAAGAAAAAGAGCAAGCACCATAAAACATATGTAACTTGAATTTCTCTTAGTAAAGGCACACCATAAAACATATGTAACTTGAATTTCTCTTAGTAAAGGCACACCATAAAACATATGTAACTTGAATTTCTCTTAGTAAAGGCACACCATAAAACATATGTAACTTGAATTTCTCTTAGTAAAGGCACACCATAAAACATATGTAACTTGAATTTCTCTTAGTAAAGGCACACCATAAAACATATGTAACTTGAATTTCTCTTAGTAAAGGCACACCATAAAACATATGTAACTTGAATTTCTCTTAGTAAAGGCACACCATAAAACATATGTAACTTGAATTTCTCTTAGTAAAGGCACACCATAAAACATATGTAACTTGAATTTCTCTTAGTAAAGGCACACCATAAAACATATGTAACTTGAATTTCTCTTAGTAAAGGCACACCATAAAACATATGTAACTTGAATTTCTCTTAGTAAAGGCACACCATAAAACATATGTAACTTGAATTTCTCTTAGTAAAGGCACACCATAAAACATATGTAACTTGAATTTCTCTTAGTAAAGGCACACCATAAAACATATGTAACTTGAATTTCTCTTAGTAAAGGCACACCATAAAACATATGTAACTTGAATTTCTCTTAGTAAAGGCACACCATAAAACATATGTAACTTGAATTTCTCTTAGTAAAGGCACACCATAAAACATATGTAACTTGAATTTCTCTTAGTAAAGGCACACCATAAAACATATGTAACTTGAATTTCTCTTAGTAAAGGCACACCATAAAACATATGTAACTTGAATTTCTCTTAGTAAAGGCACACCATAAACATTGTAAAAAAGGTCAAATGGCATTGTTCTTATTACAAAGTATGACCATAATAGACAAAAGTAAAAATTGACTTAAAGGAATAATCCCTAGAGATCGGGTTCATTGTTAGTTCAGACTGATTGACGTGGCGCTGATCCAGACTAAACACCATGTCCAGAGCCTTCTAGGAAAGGCTGGCTGCTAGTCCACTTATTTTCACTGTGCTGTAGAAACAGCTGAAACTACCCACTGGGAACATCAATTCAACGTGACATGGAAACAACAATGATTCAACCAGTGTGTGCCCAGTGGGTAATGTTCCCATTTCTCATCTAGGCAGGCTGTGAGAGAGAAGACAGGGCTGTGAACCATCATAGAGGTCCATCCTGTCAATCATTGATGTAATCCCGCAGGGAAGATGAGACATTTGATTATAAGGACACAGATAAAAAGTCAATTCTAATTCAAGGTTAATTCATAGTATATGTCTGCATGTATTGTTTAAATATTCACACTTCTTATCTTCTCTATTAATCTTACTGAGAAGTTCCACCTGATATTTCAGGATCTTGCCAGTAACATTTCTGGTGATCCTGTGACTTTGCAAATGGTGCTGTGTAAACATGCAATTGCTCAGAAACAGCCATCGGCTGATGTTTAGAATTCTATCAGTTCTGTGTAAAACAAGGTAGGAGTCCAAGCTCTAGACTCCAGTTCTGTTCTGACTAAACCCCCAACCCCCCCACCCCTTCGGGCTGTACCTTCTGAGAATCTGTCACTGCTGCCTGCGGACGGCGCAGATGGAGTAAGGCAGCGGCTGCAGTGTCATGCCCAGTTTGGGGGTGAGGCTTGGCACTGTGCCGGGGGGGAACTGCAGGTGGAAGCGCTGCAGCATGGTGGTGAAGAACAGGAACATCTCCATCCTGGCCAGATGCTCGCCCAAACAGTGACGCTTCCCTGAGGACAAACCACACAACATGGATTGAGTTTTGTGAAGATCATGTCATACTTTGTATCATCTACTCTACTCAGAGGAGGCTGGTGAAGGGAGGACTGCTTGTCGTAATGGCTGACATGAAATCCATTCCAGCCATTACAATGAGCCGTCTGCCGATTTAGTGACACCAGCTACTACTGACTACTGTTTTCCAGTGAATATTCAACCAATACAACATATCTATTGTACTCAATGTATCTGTTAAGTGATAGTAAAGGTCCTTTACTATCACGGTTATCAGCTGTTTAGTGTTTACCTTTTTAGCATATAGGTTCATCCAATGATATGGCTGGGAAAAGGTTTACCCTTGCATACACAACGCAACTTGAGCAATAGAGGGAACCACATGTATGGGTGGTATGACTGAGAGAATTTGTTTTGTTTGAACTGACATGGTGGTGTTTTTCTGTCTTAACAGTACTTTCCTTTATTAATGGCAGCATTGTAGTCTGCAATAGCCCCAGGGGCAGGCTTGCTCACCAGTCTATTAATTAAGTGCTCAAATAGATTACTGGGCCTTCATACTAGAGAGGCTCTAGCTTTTATTACATTTGACTCATTGTAGGTAAAATGAAATGAGATCATAGCTGGGGTATACGGTTAAAGACATGCTCCGGTACTTTGGCGACGAATAAAGTATTTTTCAATGTGTAGTTCATACATGCATAATCTATGAGCAGAATTACTGTCTTACCTCAATTAGACATGAAATCCCTAGTTTGAAAGTGACTGTTTTATTGAAGCTGTGCTGTGTTATTTTCCCTACATGTGGGCCAGCACCCGAGCAATTTGAGTTCTAGCCAATGAGCTTCGGCATCTCACATTTGAGTGACAGGTAGCAAGAGGCCTGACCAGCATTATCCAATGAGGTTGCAGGGCGGGCCCAGCTCAGTGGACACAGCACAGAGAGAGCGAGAGAGAGAGCAATGACGTGGTGCACATATCTGCACATATGTGACGTAGTATGCAATATTCAGGGACCACTTTTGGCTCATAAGTGCTACTTTCAGAACTACTGCCTAAAAAGTATACAAACATACAGAAGAATCTCTAATATATTGTAATTTCATGCCCATGATGACTATTAACCCTGTTTTTAAGCATTACCATTTAGATTAGGCAAGAGGAAAGGCATTCAAGTAAGAGGGTGTGTACAGTATGTGTGTGAGAGTCTGTGCTACTCTCTTTGGGGGGCTAAGAGTGGAAAGAAGCCAGACTCACCCAGAGAGAAGGGTAGGAAAGCTTCCCGTCGGACAAAGTTTCCATTGCTGTCCAGGAAGCGATGTGGTGAGAAGGTTCCAGGGTCGCACCAGTACTTCTCATCAAAGTGCACAGAGTACAGGTTGGTGATGACCATGGTGCCTTTGGGGATGTTGTAGCCGCTCACCAGTGTGTCCTGAGTGGTGGCGCGGAAGATGCCCAGGGGCACGATGTTACAGAAGCGCAGGACCTCATGTAGCACCGCTTCCACATAGGGCATCCTCTTTTTGTCTGCAAGCGAGGGGGACTTCTCACTTCCCAGCACACTGTCCAGCTCCTTATGCACCTTCTCTACACAGAGGAAACACCAGCAGCAAACTGTCAATACCTTTTCATCACAATGTTCTATCTTTTATTTATTTTTATTTTTATTTCACCTTTATTTAACCAGGTAGGCTAGTTGAGAACAAGTTCTCATTTGCAACTGAGACCTGGCCAAGATAAAGCGTAGCAATTCGACACATACAACACAGAGTTACACATGGAATAAACAAAACATACAGTCAATAATACAGTAGAACAAAAGAAAACAAAAAGTCTATATACAGTGAGTGCAAATGAGGTAAGTTATGGAAATAAATAGGCCATGGTGGCGAAGTAATTACAATATAGCAATTAAACACTGGAATAGTAGATCGGCAGAAGATGAATGTGCAGGTAGAGATACTGGGGTGCAAAGGCTTCCTCAAGTCTTGTCTAGTATCCACAGACATACACTGAGTGTACAAAACATTAGGGAGACCTTCCTAATATTGAGTTGCACCCCCTTTTGCCCTCAGAACATCCTCAGTTTGTTGGGGCATGGACTCTACAAGGTGTTGAAAGCATTCCACAGGGATACTAGCCCAAATTGTCTATAAATTGAGAAAGTTCAGCACAGTTGCTACTCTCCCTAGGAGTGGCCATCCTGCAAAGATGACTGCAAGATCACAGCGCAGAATGCTCAATGAGGTTAAGAAGAATCCTAGAGTGTCAGCTAAAGACAGAAATCTCTGGGGCATGCTAACCTCTCTGTTGACGAGTTTACGATACGTAAAACACTAAACAAGAATGATGTTCATGGGAGGACACCACGGAAGAAGCCACTGCTGTCCAAAAAAACCATTGCTGCAAGTCTGAAGTTTGCAAAAGTGCACCTGGATGTTCCACAGTGCTACTGGCAAAATATTCTGTGGACAGATGAAGCTACAGTTGAGTTGTTTGGAAGGAACACACAACACTATGTGGAGAAAAAAGGCACAGCACACCAACATCAAAACCTCATATCTCAACTGTAAAGTATTGTGGAGGGGGTTTATCAAGACATTTTGCAGGAGAATGTAAGGCTATCTGTCCGCCAATTGACGCTCAACAGAAGTTGGGTGATGCAACAGGACAACGACCCAAAACACAGAAGTAAATCAACAACAGAATGGCATCAATAGAAGAAAATACGCCTTCTGAAGTGACCCAGTCAGAGTCCTGACCTCAACCCGAGATGCTGTGGCATGACCTCAAGAGTTCACACCAGACATCCCAAGAATATTGCTGAACTGAAACAGTTTTGTAAAGAGGAATGATCCAAAATTCCTCCTGACAGCTGTGCAGGTCTGATCCGCAACTACAGAAAACGTTTGGTTGAGGTTATTGCTGCCAAAGGAGGGTCAACCAGTTAATAAATCCAAGGGTTCACATACTTTTCCCACCCTGCACTGTGAATGTTTACACGGTGTGTTCAATAAAGACATGAAAACGTATAATTGTTTGTGTGTTATTAGTTTAAGCAGAATGTGTTTGTCTACTGTTGAGTCCTAGATGAAGATCAGATCAAATTTTATGACCAATTTATGCAGAAATCCAGGTAATTCCAAAGGGTTCACCTACAATTTCTTGCCACTGTAATCCATGTATCAATGCTTAAAAATATTTATTTAACCTGTCCCCCTACCCTTGTTTAGTTTAATTCTACCAATTTACAAAACAAGCCCACACAACTTAAAAGCCATACATGCACATGAGTAAAATCATGGAGGATAACACACAAAGTCTGGGGCTTATTTCCATTGTGGTCCTCTTGAGACAAGATAGCTAGGCAAGTTGGACACAGTATGGCATTGTGATAATAAAACATAAAAAGAACATCCATCTCATCATTGCAGTTACATCGTCATATGGGCACAGAGGACACTTATTTTTTAAAGCTTCCCAGAGAGGACGTTGTTTGTATGGGAAGAGGCAACTCATTCCATTCTGAGGCTCCAGTATACAAGAAAGTTCTACGCTGAATAGGTGCCTAATGGACCCTATTCCGACTACACTACTGAAAGAGCTACTTCCTGTGCTTGGCCCTGCTATATTGATCATAATAACAGCTCCCTATCCCCCGAATGTGTAACAAACTAGCTAAAAAAATAAAATAAAAAGCCAAACCTTGACATGGAAAATGTAAAAACTATCGACCTATATCAAATCTCCCATTCCTCTCGACATTTTTACAAAAAGCTGTTGTGCAGCAACTCGCTGCCATCCTGAAGAAAAAATAATGTACAGTCGTGGCCAAAGGTTTTGAGAATGACACAAATATTAATTTTCTCAAAGTTTGCTGCTTCAGTGTCATTGATATTTTTGTCAGATGTAACTATGGAATACTGAAGTATAATTACACGCATTTCATAAGTGTCAAAGGCTTTTATTGACAATTACATGAAGTTGATGGAAAGAGTCAATATTTGCAGTGTTGACCCTTCTTTTTCAAGACCTCTGCAATCCGCCCTGGCATACTGTCAATTAACTTCTCGGCCACATCCTGACTGATGGCAGCCCATTCTTGCATAATCAATGCTTGGAGTTTGTCAGAATTTGTGGGTTTTTGTTTGTCCATCCGCCTCTTGAGGATTGACCACAAGTTTTCAATGGGATTAAGGTCTGGGGAGTTTCCTGGCCATGGACCCAAAATATCGGTGTTTTGTTCCCCGAGTCACTTAGTTATCACTTTTGCCTTATGGCAAGGTGCTCCATCATGCTGGAAAAGGCATTGTTCGTCACCAAACTGTTCCTGGATGGTTGGGAGAAGTTGCTTTCGGAGGATGTATTGGTACCATTCTTTCTTCATGGCTGTGTTGTTAGGCAAAATTGTGAGCAACGCCACACAAGAATGGTCTCAGGATGCTTTACTGTTGGCATGAAACATGACTGATGGTAGCGCTCACCTTGTCTTCTCAGGGCAAGCTTTTTTCCGGATGCCCCAAACAAACGGAAAGGGGATTCATCAGAGAAAATGACTTTATCCCAGTCCTCAGCAGTCAAATCCCGATACCTTTTGCAGAATATCAGTCTGTCCCTGATGTTTTTCCTGGAGAGAAGTGGCTTTTTTTGCTGCCCTTCTTGACACCAGGCCATCCTCCAAAAGTCTTTGCCTCACTGTGCGTGCAGATGCACTCACACCTGCCTGCTGCCATTTCTGAGCAAGCTCTGTACTGGTGGTGCCCCGATCCCCCAGCTGAATCAACTTTAGGAGACGGTCCTGGCACTTGCTGGACTTTCTTGGGCGCCATGAAGCCTTCTTCACAACATTTGAAAAGCTCTCCTTGAAGTTATTGATCATCCGATAAATGGTTGCTTTAGGTGCAATCTTACTGGCAGCAATATCCTTGCCTGTGAAGCCCTTTTTGTGCAAAAGAATGATGACGGCACGTGTTTCCTTGCAGGTAACCATGGTTGACTGAGGAAGAACAATGATTCCAAGAACCACCATCCTTTTGAAGCTTCCTGTCTGTTATTGGAACTCAACCAGCATGACAGAGTGATCTCCAGCCTTGTCCTCGTCAACACTCACACCTGTGTTAACGAGAGAATCACTGACATGTCAGCTGGTCCTTTTGTGGGAGGGCTGAAATGCAGTGGAAATGTTTTTGGGGGATTCAGTTCATTCGCATGGCAAACAGGGACTTTGCAATTAATTGTAATTCATCTGATCACTCTTCATAACATTCTGGAGTATATGCAAATTGCCATCATACAAACTGAGGCAGCAGATATTGTGAAAATGTATATCTCTGTCATTCTCAAAACTTTTGGCCACGACTGCATAGGAAATGCTCAAGTCTGGTTTTAGACCCCATCATAGTACTGAAACGGTACTCTTGAAGGCGTTAAATTACCTTTTAATGGCATCAGACCAAGGCTCTGCATCTGTCATCGTGCTCCTAGACCATAGTGCCGCTTGTGACACTATCACCACATTCTTTTTAAGAGATTGGAAACCCTCTTTGGTCTACACGGACAAGTTCTTGCCTGGTTTAGATCTTATCTGTCGGAAAATATATAATTTATTCTCTTTGGATGATTTGTCCTCTCACAAATCAAAAAAAAGTTTCGGTGTTCCTCAAGATTCCGTTTTAGGACCACTATTATTTTCACTATACATTCTACCTCTTGGTGATGTCATTCGGAAACACAATGTCAACTTTCACTGCTATGCGGATGACCCACAGCTGAACATTTCGATTAAACATGGTGAAGCCCCAAAATTGCCTAACCTGGAAGCTTGTGTTTCAGACATAAGGAAGTGGATGGCAGCAAATGTTTTACTTTTAAACTCGGACAAAACAGAGATGCAAGTTCTAGGTCCCAAGAAACAAAGAGATCTGCTGTTTGACCTAAAAATGAATGTTGATGGTTGTACAGTTGTCTCAAAAATGCAAGGACCTCTGAATTGCTCTGGACTCTCTTTTGATGAACATATTAAGAATAATTCAAGGGTAGCTTTATTCTATTTTCGTAACATTGCAAAAATCTGTAACTTTGTACAAAAATGATGCAGTAAACGAATTTCTGTAACTTTTAGATTAGACTACTGCAATGCTCCACTCTCTGGTTATCTGGATAAAGCACTAAATAATGTTCAGTTAGTGCAAAATACAGACCACCATAGTGCCTGTACCCAAGAACACTAAGGTAACCTGCCTAAATGACTACCGACCTGTAGCACTCACGTCTGTAGCCATGAAGTGCTTTGAAAGGCTGGTCATGGCTCACATCAACACCATTAACCCAGAAACCCTAGACCCACTCCAATTTGCATACCACCCCAAAAGATCCACAGATGATGCAATCTCAATTGCACTCCATACTGCCCGTTCCCACCTGGACAAAAGAAACACCTACATGAGAATGATATTCATTGACTACAGCTCAGCATTCAACACCATAGTGCCCTCAAAGCTCATCAATAAGCTAAGGACCCTGGGACTAAACATCTCCCTCTGGATCGTGGACTTCCTGACGGGCCAGCCCCAGGTGTTAAGGGTAGGTAACAACACATCTGCCACACTGATTCACAACACAGGGGCCCCTCAATGGTGCTTGATCAGACCCCTCTTGTTCACTCATGACTGGAACTCCAACACTCTCATTAAGTTTGCCGATGACACAACAGTGGTAGGCCTGATCACCGACAACAACGAGATAGGGTGGAGGTCAGAGACCTGGCCGTGTGGTGCCAGGACAACAATGTCTCCCTCAACGTGATCAAGACAAAGGAGATGATTGTGGACTACAGGAAAAAGGAATTCTCATCAACGGGGCTGCAGTGGAGCAGGTTGAGAGCTTCAAGTTCCTTGGTATCCACATCTCCAACAAACTAACACGGTCCAAGCACCCCAAGAGAGGACAGTCATGAAGAGGGCACGACAAAATCTATTCCCCCTCAGGAGACTGAAAATATTTGGCATGGGTCCTCAGATGCACAAAAGGGCTCTACAGCTGCACCATCAAGAGCATGGTTGCATCACTGCCTGGTATGGCAACTGCTCGGCCTCGGAACGCAAGGCACTACAGAGGGTAGTGCGAACGGCCCAGTACATCACCGGGGCCAAGCTTCCTGCCGTCCAGACCTCTATATCAGGCTGTGTCAGAGGAAGGCCCTAAAAATTGTCAAAGACTACAGCCACCCTAGTGGCAAGTGGAACCGGAGCGCTAAGTCTTAGTCCAAGAGGCTTCTAAACAGCTTCTACCCAGACTACCCAGACTATTTTTATTGCTTCCCCCCTTTACACCGCTGCTACTCTCTGTTGTTATCATCTATGCATAGTCGCTTTAATAACTCTACCTACAGTAAATGTACATATTCCCTCAACTAACCAGTGCCCCCACACATTGACTTGGTCTCGCTATTGTTATTTTACTGCTGCTCTTTAATTACTTGTTACTTTTATTTCTTATTCTTATCCGTATTTTTTTTAACTGCATTGTTGTTTAGGGGCTCATAAGTAAGCATTTCACTGTACCTACCTGTTGTATTCGGCGCATGTGACTAATACAATTTGATTTGAAATACGGCTGCTAGTATCTTGATTAGAACCACAAAATTGGATCACATTACTCCAGTGCTAGCCTCTCTACTTTTTGACTTCCTGCTAAGGCTAATTTCAAGGTTTTACTGCTAACCTACAAAGCATTACTGTAACGATGACACTGTGAGTTGCGAAGCAGGTGCAAGAGAAACGTTTAATAAAACAACAAACAGGAAATGAGACAACATAACAGTGGTGTTTACTCGTAAACACAGGAACAATACTAACTGAGGAAGGAACCCAAGGGAGTGGCAGATATAGGGGAGGTAATCAGGAAGGTAAGTATCATGATGATCTGCAGGTGCGTGTAATGATGGATGCCAGGACCGGTGGTTAGTAGACTGGCGACGTCGAACGCCGGAGGGGAGGAGTGGGAGTAGACGTGTCAATTACATGGACTTGCTCATACCTATCTCTCTGAATTGTTTATGCAATACATACCTACACATACTCTACGGTCACAAAACACAGGTCTCCTTATTGTCCCTAGAATTTCTAAGCAAACAGCTAAAGGCAGGGCTTTCTCCTTTAGAGTTCAATTCTTATGGAATGGTCTGCCTATCCATGTGAGAAATGCAGACTCGGTATCGACCTTTTAGTCTTTACTGAAGACTTATCTCTTTAGTAGGCCCTATGATTGAGTGTAGTCTGGCCCAGGAGTGTGAAGGTGAACTGCAAGGCACTGGAGTGACGAATCGCCCTTGCGCTCTCTGTCTGGCCGGCTCCCGTCTCTCCACTGGAATTCTCTGCCTCTGACCTTATTATGGGGGCTTACTAGTGCTCTTCCATGCCGTCCCTAGAAAGGCTGTGACACGCCGTGCCTTTTTTTCACTATATTCGACTTGAGTGGGTTGAGTCACTGACGTGATCTTCCTATCCGGTGTTGCGCCCCCCTCGAGCTTGTGCGGTGGAAGATATATTTTTGGGCTATAGTCAGCCTTGTCTCAGTGTAGTAAATTGGTAGTCTGTTGATATCCCTCTAGTGGTGTGGGGGCTGTGCTTTGGCAAAGTGGCTGGGGTGATATCCTGCCTGTCCAGGGGTATCATCAGACAGGGCAACAGTGTCCCCTGATCCCCCTGTCTCAGCCTCCAGTATTTATGCTGCAATAGTCTATGTGCCCGGGGGGCTAGGATCAGCCTGTCCTATCTGGTGAAATGCTCCTGTCTTATCTGGTGTCCTGTGTGAACTTAACGGGATTGCAGCCATAAGAAGTTAATGGGAGCGATATGACAACAGCCAGTCAAAGTGTAGGGCGCCAATTTCGAAACATCAAAAATCTCATAATTAAAATTCATCAAACATACATGTATCTCATACCCTTTTAAATCTATTCTCGTTATTAATCCCACCACAGTGTCCGATTTCAAATATGCTTTACAGCAAAAGCACCACAAACGATTATGTTAGGTCACCATAGCCACAGAAAAACACAGCAGTTTTTCCAGCATAAGATTTTCCAGCCGGAGTCACAAAAACCACACAAAGAGATGAAATTAATCACTAACCTTTGATCATCTTCATCAGATGACACTCATAGGACTTCATGTAACACAATACATGTATGTTTTGTTTGATAAAGTTAATATTTATCAAAATATGAGTTTACATTGGCGCGTTACATTCACTAGTTCCAAAAACATCCAGTGATTTTGCATAGCCACATCATTCAACAGAAATACTCAGCATAAATGTAGATGATAATACAAGTTATACACATGGAATTATAGATATACCTCTCCTTAATGCAACCGCTGTGTCAGATTTTGAAAACACTTTACGGAAAAAGAAACCCATGCAATAATCTGAGACGGCGCTCAAAAGTAAAAATCACAATAGCCGCAACGATGGCGTCAACATAAACAAGAAATTACATGATAAATATTCCCTTACATTTGATGATCTACATCAGAAAGCACTCCAGGAATCCCAGCTCCACAATAAATGTTTGTTTTGTTCGATAATATCCGTTATGTCCAAATATATTCTATTGTTAGCGCGTTTGGTATACATATCCAAACGCTCATTCTGGTCAGCGTTACATTGGACAAAAACTTCAAAACGTTATATTACAGGTCGAAGAAACATTTCAAACTAAGTACAGAATCGATCATTAGGATGTTTTTAACATATAGCTTCAATAAAGTTCCAGCCGGATGTCACGCCCTGGTCTTAGTATTTTGTATCTTCTTTATTATTTTGGTCAGGCCAGGGTGTGACATGGGTTTATTATGTGGTGTGTTTTGTCTTGTTTTTTGTTGTTGTAGGTATTAGGATTGTGGTATAGTGGGGTTTTTCTAGGAAAGTCTATGGTTGCCTGAAGTGGTTCTCAATCAGAGGCAGGTGTTTATCGTTGTCTCTGATTGGGAACCATATTTAGGCAGTGTTTTGTGGGTGATTGTTCCTGTCTCTGTGTTTGTTTGCACCAGATAGGCTGTATAGGTTTTTGCGGTTCTTGTTTTGTATTGTTCGTGTTTTATTCGTTTATTAAACATGAATCTAAATAACCACGCTGCATTTTGGTCCTCCTCTCCTTCACCGCAAGAAAACCGTAACAGAATCACCCACCACAACAGGACCAAGCGGCGTGGTGACAGCAGGAGCAGCGAAAGGAGGAATGGACATGGGAAGACGTTTTGGACGGCAAGGGTTTTTACACTTGGGAGGAAATACTGGCTGGAAGAGATTGCCTCCCATGGGAACAGGTGGAGGCACTTAGGAGAGCAGAGGCAGCCGGAGAGAGGAGCCGGTGATACGAGGGATCACGGTTGGCAAGGAAGCCCGGGAGTCAGCCCCCAAAATGTATTGGGGGGGGGGGCTCACAGGGAGTATGGCTACGCCAGGTAGGAGACCTGCGCAAACTTCCTGTGCTTACCGGGGGGCTAGAGAGACCGGGCAGGCACCGTGTTATGCTGTGGAGCGCACGGTGTCCCCAGTGCAGGTGCATAGCCCGGTGCGGTACATACCAGCTCCGCGTATCGGCCGGGCTAGAGTAAGCATCGAGCCAAGTGTCATGAAGCCGGCTCTACGCATCTGGTCTCCAGTGCGTCTCCTTGGGCCGGCTTTCATGGCACCAGCCTTGCGCTCGGTGTCCCCGGTTCGCCTGCATAGCCCAGTGCGGGCTATTCCACCTCGCCGCACTGGCAGGGCGACCGGGAGCATTCAACCAGGTAAGGTTGGGCAGGCTTGGTGCTCAAGAGCTCCAGTGCGCCTGCATGGTCCGGTCTATCCAGTACTACCTCCACGCACCAGCCCTCCGGTGGCAGCTCCCCGCACCAGGCTTCCTGTGCGTGTCCTCGGCCCAGTACCACCAGTGCCAACACCACGCATCAGGCCTACAGTGCGCCTCGCCTGTCCAGCGCTGCCAGAGCCTTCCTCCTCTACAGCGCTGCCGGAGTCTCCCGCCTGTTTAGCGCTGCCAGAGCCTTCCTCTTCTACAGCGCTGCTGGAGTCTCCTGCCTGTTCAGCGCAGCCAGAGCTGCCAGTCTGCAAGGCGCTGCCAGTCTGCAAGGCGCTGCCAGTCTGCAAGGAGCTGCCAGTCTGCAATGAGCTACCAGTCTGCAAGGAGCTGCCAGAGCTGCCAGTCTGCAAGGAGCTGCCAGAGCTGCCAGTCTGCAAGGAGCTGCCAGAGCTGCCAGTCTGCAAGGAGCAGCCAGAGCTGCCAGTCAGCATGGAGCAGCCCTCGCCGCCAGTCAGCATGGAGCAGCCCTCGCCGCCAGTCAGCATGGAGCAGCCAGAGCTGCCAGTCAGCATGGAGCAGCCAGAGCTGCCAGTCAGCATGGAGCAGCCAGAGCCGCCAGTCAGCATGGAGCAGCCAGATCCGCCAGTCTGCCAGGATCCGCCAGTCAGCCAGGATCTTCCAGATCCGCCATTCAGCCAGGATCCGCCATTCAGCCAGGATCCGCCAGTCAGCCAGGATCTGCCAGAACTGCCAGTCAGCCAGGATCTGCCAGTGCCATTTACCTGCCTGAGCTTCCTCTCAGTGCTGAGCTTCCTCTCAGTGCTGAGCTTCCTCTCAGTGCTGAACTTCCTCTCAGTGCTGAGCTTCCTCTCAGTCCCGAGCTACCCCTCAGTCCAGTGGGGTCCTTGGTGAGGGTTACTAGACCAAGGTCGGCGGCGAGGGCCGCCAATCAAAGGACGCGAAACAAGGGGACTAAGACTTTGTTGGAGTGGGGTCCACGTCCCGCGCCGGAGCCGCCACCGTGGACAGACGCCCACCCGGACCCTCTTATGGGTTTAGGTGTGCGATCGGGAATCCGCACCTTGGGGGGGGGGGGTTCTGTCACGCCCTGGTCTTAGTATTTTGTGTTTTCTTTATTATTTTGGTCAGGCCAGGGTGTGACATGGGTTTATTCATGTGGTGTGTTTTGTCTTGTTTTTTTTTTGTAGGTATTGGGATTGTGGTATAGTGGGGTTTTCTAGGAAAGTCTATGGTTGCCTGAAGTGGTTCTCAATCAGAGGCAGGTGTTTATCGTTGTCTCTGATTGGGAACCATATTTAGGCAGCCATGTTCTTTGAGTGTTTCGTGGGTGATTGTTCCTGTCTCTGTGTTTGTTTGCAGCAGATAGGCTGTATAGGTTTTTGCGTTGCGTTTCTTGTTTTGCATTGTTCGTGTTTTATTTGTTTATTAAACATGAATCTAAATAACCACGCTGCATTTTGGTCCAGAAGAAGACTGGCCACCCCTCATAGCCTGGTTCCTCTCTAGGTTTCTTCCTAGGTTTTGGCCTTTCTAGGGAGTTTTTCCGAGCCAACGTGCTTCAACACCTGCATTGCTTGCTGTTTGGGGTTTTAGACTGGGTTTCTGTACAGCACTTTGAGATATCAGCTGATGTACGAAGGGCTATATAAATACATTTTATTTGATTTTGATTTGATTTGAATATCAACAACTGTGCCATGTCACATGCATCACTGCTCTCATCCAGGGCCAAGGAGAAATAGGTGAAATCCTTTACCTTGTCTTTCAACTGTTGTTCTATATTCTCAACACATGTCCTCAACATTTTCAAACAGCTCTTTCTTGTCGGGGCAAAGTATTGCTGCAGAGTCAATTAAACATTCTTTAATGAATTCACCCTCGGCGAATGGCTTGCTATGTTTAGCAATTTTGTGGGACAGTGCATACAGTTGAAGTCGGAAGTTTACATACACTTATGTTGGAGTCATTTAACTCATTTTTCAACCACTCCACAAATTTCTTGTTCACAAACTATCGTTTTGGCAAGTCTGTTAGGACATCTACTTTGTGCATGACACGTCATACCGCTCAGGAAGGAGACGCGTTCTGTCTCCTAGATATAACTATACTTTGGTGCGGAAAGTGCAAACCTGTGAAGATGCTGGAGGAAACAGGCACAAAAGTATATATATCCACAGTAAAATGAGTCCTATATTGACATAACCTGAAAGGCCACTCAGCAAGGAAGAAGCCACTGCTCCAAAACCGCCATAAAAAAGCCAGACTACGATTTGCAATTGCACATGGGGACAAAGATCGCACTTTTTGGAGAAATGTCCTCTGGTCTGATGAAGCAAAAACAGAACCGTTTTGCCATAATGACCATCGTTTGGAGGAAAAAGGGGGATGCTTGCAAGCCGAAGAACACCAAGAACACCGTGAAGCACGGAGGTGGCAGCATCATGTTGTGGGGGTGCTTTGCTGCAGGAGGGACTGGTGCATTTCGCAAAATAGATGGCATCATACAGTCAGGAAGTTAAAGCTTGGTCGCAAATGGGTCTTCCAAATGGACAATGACCCCAAGCATATTTACAAAGTTGTGGCAAAATGACTTAAGGACAACAAAGTGAAAGTATTGCAGTGGCCATCACAAAGCCATGACCTCAATCCTATAGAAAATATGTGGGCAGACTGAAAAAGTGTGTGCGAGCAAGGAGGCCTACAAACCTGACTCAGTCACAACAGCTCTGTCAGGAGGAATGGGCCAAAATTCACCCAACTTTTTGTGGGAAGCTTGTGGAAGGCTACACAAAATGTTTGACCCAAGTTAAACAATTTAAAGGCTACGCTACCAAATACTAATTGAGTGTAAACGTCTGACCTACCGGGAATGTGATGAAAGAAATAAAAGCTGAAATAAACCATTCTCTCTACTATTATTCTGAAATTTCACATTCTTAAAATAAAGTGGTGATCCTAACTGACCTAAGACAGGGAATTTTTACTAGGATTAAATGTCAGGAATTGTGAAAAACTGAGTTTAAATGTATTTGGCTACGGTGTATGTAAACTTCCGACTTCAACTGTACAAACATCCACTCCCCTCCGTATATATTTGGACAGTGAAACTACATTTTTACATTTGGCTCTATTCTCCACCATTTTAGATTTGTTATCAAATGTTTCACATGAGGCGACAGTACAGAATGTCACCTTTCATTTGAGGGTATTTTCATATCTGTTTTAACGTTTAGAAATGAAAGAACTTTACATATCTAGTCCTCCCATTTGAAGATATCATATGTATTTGGACACATTCACTTATAGTGTATTAAAGAGGTCTAATGTTTAGTATTTGGTCCCATATTTCTAGTATGGAATGACTACATCAAGCTTGTGACTACACACTCGTTGGATGCATTTGGAGTTTGGTTTGGTTGATTTTGGGTTGTGAATGATGGATGATGACTGGAGTAATTTTATTTCTAATTCATGATATCCCTAATCATGGTAGCATCCACATTAATGTAGCTGCGTTCAAAAACACATTTTATTCTTGCTTACAATAAAAGTCTCTACAAAATTACACAATACATTGTCCACCATTCACTTCCTATTGGGCCAAGCATAATCCGAAACACAACCAAAACAAGCTGTAAATGCATCCAACAAGTTTTTAAAGTCACAGCTTGATGTAGTCATTGTGTGCAAGGAATATGGGACCAAATACTCAGTTATTTACTACATTAAAACACTATAAGTGAACTTGTCCAAATACTTATGACGTCTACATTAGCTACATGCTTTCATTTCTAAACGGTAAAACAGATATATATATATTGAGGGTATTTTTATATAAATAAAAATAAAAGTACATTCTGTACTGTCACCTAATATTAAATATTTGATCTCAAATCTAAAATGGTTGTCACATTCTGACCCTAGTTATTGTGTTAATTGTTTGTTTTAGTTGGTCAGGACGTGCGTTGGGTGGGCATTCTATGTTCTATGTTCTATGTTCATTCTATGTTCTATGTTCTAGGTTGTTTTTCTGTGTTCGGCCTAGTATGGTTCTCAATCAGAGGCAGGTGTTGTTAGTTGTCTCTGATTGAGAATCATACTTAGGTAGCCTGGGTTTCACTGTTTGTTTGTGGGTGTTTGTTTCCGTGTCTGTTTCACCACACAGGACTGTTTCGGTTTTCACATTTATTGTTTTGTATTTTTGTAGTGTTCTCGGTTATCGTCTTTATTAAAGATGTTTAACACTAACCACGCTGCGTTTTGGTCCTCCTCTCCTTCAGCGGAAGAAAACCGTTAAGTTTAGAGACACATTTACAATTGTAGATTCACTGTCCGAGGGGAGGGAGTGTATACCTTTGTACAGTTGAAAGAAAAAAATCTATACCTTAGTTATCTAACGTATGCAAATAAAAGTTGCTGTATATTATGGCTTGGAGAAAGGTTAAATAAATACAAGGCAAGTCCCTTTACTGGACACCAGAGGAGAAGAGGAGAAAGAAAGACCAAGGATGACCTGTTAGCGAACCGTTGAAACTGAGCTTAATACCGGAATAGGCCTCATCTGAAAATAGATGAACAGAACAGGACAGGAAGAGATGGAGGGACGTTGTGGAGGTCTAATGCAACACTTAACATGATGAGACCCAAGTAAGGACAAGGCAGGGTGCTGTGAGGCCTGAGTAAGGACAAAGCAGGGTGCTATGAGGCCTGAGTGAGGACAAGGCAGGGTGCTGTGAGGCCTGAGTAAGGACAAAGCAGGGTGCTATGAGGCCTGAGTGAGGACAAGGCAGGGTGCTGTGAGGCCTGAGTAAGGACAAAGCAGGGTGCTATGAGGCCTGAATGAGGACAGGGCAGGGTGCTATGAGGCCTGAGTAAGAACAAGGCAGGGTGCTGTGAGGCCTGAGTAAGGACAAGGCAGGGTGCTGTGAGGCCTGAGTAAGGACAAAGCAGGGTGCTATGAGGCCTGAATGAGGACAGGGCAGGGTGCTATGAGGCCTGAGTAAGGACAAGGCAGGGTGCTGTGAGGCCTGAGTAAGGACAAGGCAGGGTGCTGTGAGGCCTGAGTAAGGACAAGGCAGGGTGCTGTGAGGCCTGAGTAAGGACAAGGCAGGGTGCTGTGAGGCCTAAGTAAGGACAAGGCAGGGTGCTGTGAGGCCTGAGTAAGGACAAGGCAGGGTGCTATGAGGCCTGAGTAAGGACAAGGCAGGGTGCTGTGAGGCCTGAGTAAGGACAACGCACAGTGCTATGAGGCCTGAGTAAGGACAAGGCAGGGTGCTATGAGGCCTGAGTAAGGACAAGGCAGGGTGCTGTGAGGCCTGAGTAAGGACAAGGCAGGGTGCTATGAGGCCTGAGTAAGGACAAAGCAGGGTGCTATGAGGCCTGAATGAGGACAGGGCAGGGTGCTGTGAGGCCTGAGTAAGGACAAGGCAGGGTGCTATGAGGCCTGAGTAAGGACAAGGCAGGGTGCTATGAGGCCTGAGTAAGGACAAGGCAGGGTGCTATGAGGCCTGAGTGAGGACAGGGCAGGGTGCTATGAGACCTGAGTAAGGACAAGGCAGGGTGCTATGAGGCCTGAGTAAGGACAAGGCAGGGTGCTATGAGGCCTGAGTAAGGACAAGGCAGGGTGCTATGAGGCCTGAGTGAGGACAGGGCAGGGTGCTATGAGACCTGAGTAAGGACAAGGCAGGGTGCTATGAGGCCTGAGTAAGGACAAGGCAGGGTGCTATGAGACCTGAGTAAGGACAAGGTAGGGTGCTATGAGGCCTGAGTAAGGACAAGGCAGGGTGCTATGAGGCCTGAGTAAGGACAAGGCAGGGTGCTATGAGGCCTGAATGAGGACAAGGCAGGGTGCTATGAGACCTGAGTAAGGACAAGGCAGGGTGCTATGAGGCCTGAGTAAGGACAAGGCAGGGTGCTATGAGGCCTGAGTAAGGACAAGGCAGGGTGCTATGAGGCCTGAGTAAGGACAAGGCAGGGTGCTATGAGGCCTGAGTAAGGACAAGGCAGGGTGCTATGAGGCCTGAGTAAGGACAAGGCAGAGGACTTGATGCTGAGGCCTACTGTGCTATAAGGCAGCACACTGACCTTGAATGTTGGGGTAGAGGGCCATGTAGAGCATAGCCCAGCGTAGGGTGTTGGTGGTGGTCTCCGTGCCTGCGATGATGAGCTCGCCCACAGAGTAGATTAGGTTCTCCCTGGAATACGGGGTGCCCAAGTCGCCAGCACTCTTGTCCAACTTGTTCAGATAGTCATCGATGTAGTGGCGCGGGAAGTTGCACACTCTGCCCTTCGAGAAGCGCCTGATGATCTGCTCCAGGAAGTTGTAGACCTTGGCTGCGTTGCGGAACAGCTTCTGGTGCTTTCCGAAGGGGAGGTACTCGATCCATGGGAAGGCGTTATAAAGGAAGGCCCAGCCACTGACGGCCAGCTCCACATTCTCACTGAAGATCTCGATCATGTGCTGGAAGTCACAGTTGTCGTACGTGAAACGCTCGCCGAAGATGATGAGGTTGGTGATGTTGGACACAGCATTGGTCACCAGGTGCTTTGGGTTAAAGGGTTTCCCTTTGTGTTCGTCGATTGCATCCACGAAAAACATGCACTCTTCCAAGATCTTCTGGTCGAGGGGCATTTGAAAACTTCCGAAGTAACGAAAGGAGTTGCTGGCCAGTTGACGATGTTCAATCCATCCGTTGCCAAATTTAGCATTCAGAAGTCCTGAGAAGGAAGATATTGAGATTAGTTCTGAGTATGTGTGAAGATACTAAATATTATTCTCAGGATAGGTGGACCTATTTTCATCTCAATACCATCAAATAGCCTAGAGTTCAATAACACCAAGCTTATATTTTCATATAATAACTAAGAACAATATAACAATGTCATAATGTCCATATTCAGAATACATTATAACTGACTTTCTTACCTCCCATTTTGGTCATTTTCATAAATAAAGGCAGAGATGGCCGGTCAGAAAAGACATCAGCCTGGTGGTACAGGCATTCTCTGATGGCATCATATCCATTCAGAACCACTGCTGAGTAGCCTCCCAAATCAAGACTGAAAATCTGAGATAAAATACTTGAATAAATAGACATCCAATAATATGCCATATATTTCCCTAAATATGTTTAATTTTGGATTTAAAAAAAAGTAGACTATAGTCCAGTATGACATGACATCTAAACTGCAAATGATCTAAAATCAGCAAAAAAAGAAACATCCCTTTTTCAGGACCCTGTCTTTCAAAGATAATTAGTAAAAATCCAAATAACTTCACAGATCTTCTTTGTAAAGATTTAAACACTGTTTCCCATGCTTGTTCAATGAACCATAAACAATTCATGAACATGCACCTGTGGAACAGTCGTTAAGACACTAACAGCTTACAGATGGTAGGCAATTAAGGTCAGTTATGAAAACTTAGGACACTAAAGAGGCCTTTCTGCTGACTCGGAAAAACACCAAAAGAAAGATGCCCAGGGTCCCTTCTCATCTGCGTGAACGTGCCTTAGGCATGCTGCAAGGAGGCATGAGGACTGCAGATGTGGCCAGGGCAATAAATTGCATTGTCCATACTGTGAGACGCCTAAGACAGCGCTACAGGGAGACAGGACAGACAGCTGATAATCCTCGCAGTGGCAGACCACATGTAACAACACCTGCACAGGATCGGTACATCCGAACATCACACCTGCGGGACAGGTACAGAATGGCATCAACAACTACCCGAGTTACACCAGGAACGCACAATCCCTCCATCAGTGCTCAGACTGTTCGCAATAGGCTGAGAGAGGCTGGACTGAGGGCTTGTAGGCCTGTTGTAAGGCAGGTCCTCACCAGACATTGCCGGCAACAATGTTGCCTATGGGCACAAACCAACTGTCACTGGACCAGACAGGACTGGCAAAAAGTGCTCTTCACTGAGGACGTTTTTTTTTTTGCTGAGTTTATTAGGCTAGTCCAAAAATAGGAAAGTAGCCCTCACTCTATTTGCCGAGGCATGCTGACTAAGCGGACATTCGCCATTTTTTAGAAACCCTGCTAGCGCAGCTGGAGCCTGCCATACATTTGCGAATAGTGAGCCTCTTTTGTTCAGTTTTCTGAGCTTTTTTATAGGCTGACGCAAGACATAGGGTCAAGAATTGAGCGTCCACCCTAACTAACCTTTGACACATTTAGGAATTATGGTATGTGTGTGTTCCAGATTCTTATTTTTTACCTAGATTTAACATGGCAAGCCAGTTAAAATCAAATTCTTATTTACTATGACTGCCTCCCCGGGAACAGTGGGTTAACTGCCTTGTTCAAGTACAGAACGACAGATTTTTACCTTGTCAACTCGGGATTCGATCCAGCAACCTTTCGGTCACTGGCCCAACGCTCTAGCCACTAGGCTACCTGCCGCCCCATTACACATTTTATTTCTCACAGTTTTTTCACCAGTGAAATTAAAGCGACTTTGAGATTCTGTTCTGGAATGAAAAGCGCTATATAAAATACATCTATTGTAATGCAAAATTAATAAATGAACACTCAACAGGCTAAACCGCAAGAGTTAAACCGGTTTGAGCAAAAGAAGACTAGCCTACATGGGGGTGCACACAAGTAGCCAACACAAAAAAATGCCTAGGTTTAGTCAAGCCACTTTGACACAATAATTGAAGTACCGTACCTGCCCATGGATTTCACTCTGTTTCTTCATAAAGACGTGCGGTTCTGTTGCTAGAGACATAATGTTCCCTATGACAGGGATAGGTGACGGTCCAGGAGGGAATCCTCGGGGTCTCCTCTGCTTCACAAGCTGCCGGATCAGCAAAAGAACAATAAGGGAAATAAGTAAACTACACAGACCTAAGAAAGCCTGTCCATGCGACACTTCTGAGACAAGAGATGATAACTGATTTAATACCATTTTTCTATCTCTAACTTTGCTTTCTGGACTAAGCTCTCCTCTGTGAAAGAGTTATGTAGGCTATATAATCTTGCACATGTTTATATTCCCTGCCTCTACCCAATAGGATGCTTCTCCCTCTACAAGGAAAATAGTTATGTAGGCTATATCATCTTGCACATGTTTCTAGTCCCTGCCTCTACCCAATAGGATGCTTCTCCCTCCACAAGACAAAGATTGTCTGGAAGTTTAGCTGTAATGACTATTGATGAACTTTGATCAGCCTTCGATCAATTCTAGCAATCAACAAATCGTGATTCTGCTATTTCTGAGGATTTGATTTCCCAATGATGATTTCTGACCATTTGTTGACATGCAGCATAACTTGCCAGCCAGCTGGCACCACACAGATCAAGTTGGTAATTTAAAAGCTTTATTTCGTCACCGCGGATCCAGCTTGGTCTCATAGACTAGACATATCATAGTAAACGAAACCCCCGGGACACTCAAAACAGCATGATATATTACATTTGTTATGGTTACATAATCCAGAATTTTACTTAAGGCAAAAACAAAAGTCAGAGTAGATAATTAGCAACTTTGCAACTACTTACTACTTTTTAGCTACTTTTCAACTAGCATGTTAGCTAACCCTTCCCCTTAACCCTAAGCTTTAACCTAACTCCTAACCCTAACGTTGGCATTAGCCACCTAGCTAAAGTTATCCACAACAAGTTGGAATTCATAACATGTCATACGTATTGCAAATTCGTAAAATACTGTATGAATTGCAATTCGTAACATATCATACGAATTGTAATTCGTAACATATCATATGAAATGGATGATGGAGAGTCACAAATTAATAGATACCATACCAAACCTAACATATCATACTAATTTGTGTGTCTTGGAATACGGATTTTTTATTTACTGTGTTACGTCTACCCCTGAGTTCAAATTGGCTGATCCCATTGTCATATCATACTTTCTATGTGAGTGTCTTATATCTAGACAAATTGCATTGTGCAGCCAAAGCAAGGTTCATGTTTGATTGATTCAAGAGAGCTATTTCTATAACTCATAGCCTAATGCTGTATAATAATAAAATACTATATTTATTTCAAATTCATGTGATATAACACAGTTATAACAGTTATAACACATAGGCCTAACCTATAACACAATTTTAAAAGACCTAGGTCATGGGGTAAAACATGTCCTTGTCTGCATTAGGATATATACTGTAGTTCACCCTATACTGTGTTGTTGCATTAGGATATACACTTCATCCTATACAGTGTTGTTGTATTAGGATATAAACTTTGCCCTATACTGTGTTGTTGGAACACCCTACAATCAGTAGGATACAAGAATAGATCAATCACTTTCTTTACAATTGTGCCATTCTGTCTTGGCTGTATTTCTTTTGGTAGGCTAAACCAGCACCTGTATGTAGTCTGGGTTGTATGTACATTAAGAGTATTACAATAAGAGTATTGAGAGTATTTCCCCAAGTGTCCCACTTTAGTGTCAGTCATTATGTCTCTGTCATATCATGTAAAACAATCACAAATTATTACAATAGCAATGCTCGTGCTATATGGCACATTTCTTCCTACATTAACCTCCTGAGTGGCTCGATGCACTATAATTAACCTTGTCACAGCCCTTTGGAGCATCGAGAGAACCTGAGGACATCCCCAGTGGTGTAGAGTAATTAAGTAAAAATACTTTAAAGTACTACTTAAGTAGTTGTTTTGGGTATTTGTAGTTTACATTACTATTTATATTTTTGACAACTTTTACTACATTACATTATTAAAGAAAATATTGTACTTTTTACCCCATACATTTTCCCTGACAACCCAAAGTACTCGTTACATTTTGAACGCTTAGCAGGACAGAACATTTTTCTAATTCACCCACTTATCAAGAGAACATGTGGTCATCCCTACTGCCTATGGTCTGGCGGACTCACTAAACACAAATGCATCTTTCGTAAATAATGTGTGAGTGTTGGCCATCCCCCCCGGGTATCTGTACGTTTAAAAATACATGTAAAAATGGTGCCGTCTGCTTTGCTTAATATAAGGAATTAGAAATTATTTATACTTTTACTTCTACTTTTGAGACATAAGTATATTTTAGCAATTACATTAACTATTGATACTTACCCAAGTAGCATTTTACTGGGTGACTTTCACTTTTACTTGAGTAACTTTCTATGAAGGTATCTTTACTTTTACTCAAGTATGACAATTGGGTACTTTTTCCACCACTGCAAGTCTCCAACAGGTCACGTTGGGGTGTGGAAGGAAAGCCTACTCAGCCATTTCAATGAAATACCACACATTTCTCCAGTAGTGTGTCTTAGGCCCTGCAGATAGCAGTAGAGGTTGTGAAAGGGTCTGTCTGGGTCTAGAACATATACGAAAACCTTCCTGCAACCACCATGGCGCTATTGTGATGGCTAAAGGAAACACAGGCTACATCCCAAATGGCACCCTATTCCTATTATAGTGCACTACTTTTGATCAGGGCTCTGGTTAAAAGTAGTGCACTATATAGGGAATAATGGTGCCATTTGTAAAGAAGCACAGTGTCTGAGGTGGATTCAGAACATCACTCCCTGGTGGCATCAGACAGGACAGGACTGGTCAGGACTGGTTCAGGGTTGTCACAGTCATCATAGCATGGGAATAATTGAAACCCTCTTATAGAGTTATCCTCTCATGCATTATGCTACACAAACTTTCCTCTTCCAGTTGTAGTTGACCTGGTTTGATTTGACTCACCTTTATGCTCTGTCCATAGGCTACTGGCAGAAATTAAGGAAATGAAACATGGGATCATTAATTAAGCTGTGCCTGTTCACTAATCACACACCTAAACACAGATCTGGCCCTGTATTTATAAAGCATCTCATAGACAGGAGTGCCGATCCAGAATCAGGTACCTCCTGTCTATGTCAATACCGACCCATTGATCCAGATTTGGGCTCATATTCATAAAGTATGCCAGCTTTATGAATATGGGCCCAAATCTGGATCAAATAGTAG
This sequence comes from Oncorhynchus clarkii lewisi, assembly GCF_045791955.1. Classification (NCBI taxonomy): domain Eukaryota; kingdom Metazoa; phylum Chordata; class Actinopteri; order Salmoniformes; family Salmonidae; genus Oncorhynchus; species Oncorhynchus clarkii. The sequence goes on along the minus strand of NC_092172.1, from coordinate 24,101,103 downwards.
TGTGCCCGTTGATTCTGGAGGTCCTCTGTATCGACTGCCTGTCCACTCAGTGTGTGGTGACTTGCTCCTCATTAGTACCAGTGATGTCTGTTTACCCAGCCAGACATTCCTTCTTGCTGAGGCAGCTGGCAGAGATGCTTATTTTTTTCTCCAAATGTAACAAACTGGTCTCCCCAGACCTCGCCCAATGATTTGTATTTGTTATCGCTACTTAATGAGGACATTCAAGGAACTGCTTTTCTACTTCCTGCCAGCCCCTCAGATACAACAAACTGTCCAGGAAGCATTTTACACATCAATCAAAGACATCATTGAATTAAGTTGTTCTCACTGTTGAATGGAAATGTCCACTTGTGACTGTGTTGGGAAGGGCAGACCAACAGACCTTGTGCTTACTGGAAATCAGCCTTACTACTTGAATACTGTAGGCACAACATCAAGTATGTTGACATGTTTTGTTCAAGCATCTTTTTAACAGATGTTTAAATATAACCTCATAAACCATTTTATACATCAGCAACCTTAAGTTTTGTAATTTACTGCAGCTACTTAGGTGTAAAAAGAAACTCATTCTGAGATCGTTTTCTCCAGATGACTTGTCATTGTTATCTATTTAAGCAATAAGGAACGAGGAGGTGTGGTATGTGGCCAATATACCACAGCTAAGGACTGTTCTTAAGTGCGACGCAACGCAGGGGGCCTGGATACAGCCCTTAGCCGTGTTATATTGGCCATATACCACACTACAAGCATTTCGCTACACCCGCAATAACATCTGCTAAACACTTGTATGTGACAAATAACATTTGATTTGATTTGATATACCACAAACCCCCGAGGTGCCTTATTGCTATCATAAACGGGTTACCAACGTAATTAGCAGTAAAAATAAAGGTTTTGTCATCCCCTGGTATACAGTCTGATATACCACAGCTGTCAGCTAATCAGCATTCAGGGCTCGAACCATTACATTTATAATTAAGCAATAAGGCCAGAGAGGGTGTGGTGTATGGCCAATATACTACGGCTAAGGGCTGTTCTTACGCACAACAAAACGCAGAGTGCTAGGACACAGCCCTTAGCCGGGATATGTTGGCCGTTTATCACAAAACCCTGAGGTGCCTTATTGATATTAAAAACTGGTTACCAGTGTAATTAGAGCAGTAAAAATAACTGTTTTGTCATACAAATGGTATACGGTCTGATATACCACAGCTTTCAGCCAATCAGCATTCAGGCTCGAACCAACCAGTTTATAATCACACTTATACAATGGTGGGTCTAATCCTGAATACTGATTGGTTAAAAGCGCATTCCAGCCAGTTTCTATTCCATAAGTTACCAATAAACCTATGACATTCAAATGCCTATTTACTCTGTTACATCTGACTGTACAATCCACTGTCTCTTCAGCCCAGCCAGGCAAGTTATAAACTTGATTTTATAAATTGCTTGGCTGGGCTGATGAGACAGTGGATTGTGCAGTCAGATGGAACTGAGTAAATAGTTAACGTTATAGATTTAGCGGGTGGTAATTTGTGAAATAGACACCGGCTGTAATACGGTTTTAACCAATCAGCATTCAGGATTAGGCCCACCCGTTGTATAATGTCTTCTGTTATATTATGTTGTCTTCTATTGTATTCTATTTTATTATGTTATGTTCCATTGTCGTCTGTTATATTATATTCTTCTGTTCTTCTATTCTTCTATTGACTTCTATTGTCTTCTATTGTGCACAACCCAGCTCTAGTCAGCTACTCCCATAGGACTATGCACCCATGACTCACAATGACACAAACAATAATGTAATTTCATAAATCTAAATATTATTAATACAAATATAAAAATCTGCTGTTTGGTTCTCACAAGTATAATTTTAGCATCGGCATTTAACTGGGTTCTCCTCATTATGCCACAGGAGAAGAGAGCCTGCCCAGCCCCATGCAGAGAGAGCTGCCATGGCCAGGCCAGGTCAGAGAGGTGGCAGTATCCTGCAGTGTGATCACACAGAACAGAAGAGCTCTGATTGATGGGTAACCTAGGCTCTGTGATTACATCTCATTTCCTTAATGTCCCAGCAAGGATGCACAGTGCAAACTTTGTTGCTTCCGCCAGAGATGAGGTAAGTTGCATTTCAAAGTGGATTCTAGATAACATCCATCCAATTCCCTAGCGAAGCCCTGACAGGACAGCCAGGTCAAGTGTACATGTTTAAGTCTGTAATCCCTGTGTCACCACAGTCTCCAGGTGGTCAAGCCTTCAATGGAGAGCATCAAGTGGCGGAAGCTTGTGTCAGTCTCCAGTCTTTATTCCATGTAATCAAACATAGTCAATTCCCTACTTTTTGTAGGAGATGCTTAGCCTGCCCTACAGTATGTATTGAGTGCCATTAATGTTTGCATTCAGACACGTATGATACAGTCTCATTCTTTGACATTGAAATGATCTTTCCTAATTTGGCATTTATATTGTATTCCAATACCATAGTGTGGTATTGATTTGGGAGGCGTAATGAATGTGTGTTTCTGTCATCTCAACACCCTTTCAATAGATACAACCAACCTTATATACAGTACAGTGCATCATGTCACATGTCAGTGTTCCCTCCCTCTCTGTTCCGATAAGACAATGATTATCTGTCTCCTGATATAACTTACACCAGGTTGATGCACCGTGAGATACTCTGACCAAAATAGATTGGAAAGGTTACTGTATTGAATTGAAAGTTAGAAACGGGGAACAGAAAGTTGAGGTAGGGACTGAGATGATCCATAGATATGTGGTCATGCTGCATCTGTTCAAATATAGTTAGGCCTTTATTCTGGAGTGGCAATTAATTATAGTCAGGCAAGCTTGTACGCCTACACAACCGCAGTTTCCGCTGTCTCCGGGAGCACCGAGGGGGGTGGACCCCGGCTCTGTCCAATTTCCCTGATTTAGTGGCTCCGTCATAGGCCCGGCACTCTGTTCAATAGCACTAAAAGCCTCATCCACACTAATGGGGTTCCTCCGTGACGCAAAAGAAGACTCTTGGGCAGGATGCTTTACGATACCTTACCCAATAATGTAAAGTAAGGGGAACAAGATGATGCCCAGAGACCAACAGCTCTGTAATTGGGTCTGAGAAATTGGGCCGACTATTGTCAGCCACACCATCGATTCCCTGAAAAGAGCAGTTCAATGAGGAGTCAGTAGTGTAATGTATGGAGAAGGGGATGGGAATTGATTATGGAATATGAAGTATTAACTATGTCATTGTTCCAAAAAATACCACAAGACTAATGCCCAAGCATTTCACAGAGCTAGTTTAAACTGCCAACATCTTTGAATTTATCATGTCTAAAATGTTACACATGTCATCCATTTTTGGATGTAGAAAAGCCCTAAGAATGCTGTATATTCTGATAATCTTGTAATTCTGGTAATCAAAATTAAGCAGCCTGACCAACTCAACAATTATGTTTCAATATCATCAATTAAAATATTATAACAGTTGTTATCAAATAACCCAAACATGTATATTTTAAATTAATATAACAACACATGATCATTGCCTGATAATTCTGTAGTACATCGTTTCCCATCTCCAGTCCTCGAGTACCCCCAACAGTATATATTCTTGTTGTGGCCCAGAACAAGCACACCTGATTCTACTTGTCAACTAATCATCAAGCCCTTGACAAGTTGAATCAGGTGTTTTTGTCCGGGGCTACAACACAAATGTGTGCTGTTTGGTAACTGGAGGACCGGAGTTGGGAAAACAAAGCACGATGTAGTAGTGTTCCCAGTCTCATTCTTTGACATTGAAACAAACACAACAAATGTGTCTCAGGAGTTGGAGAGCTGCAATGTTTCTGTTTGTACAGTAGGTGGCTCTGCCAGCAAGTCCAACAAGGATGTCTTATTCTCTTGATTCCTCAAAAACATAAAGCAATGGAACATTGTTGGGACCTTTAAAATATTTAGAACTATTTTGGGACGATTTCAGTATCTGCCAGTCTGATTTGGCCCTGTCCTCAATGGAAATTATGATATCAAATGGTGCAAATGACTGGCCGATTTTTGTGAATGGAGCATTTTGTGACAGAACGATGACGTCATTTGTGTTCTATCGTCTTTACTGGTTTCTCGTAACCGCTGGACGGTACCTGATTGGCTAGTGGATGGGGCTGAACGCTCTGATTGGCTAAAATTAGATAATTAAACAACTTCTTAGTCAGTACAGAAACCCAAGTGGTAGATATATAAGACAGGGCATTGTAGCAGGGTGCAACAGATTCACAAGTTGGTCTAAAGCTTGAAGTACCTCAACTCATTCCATCTTCGTCCACGAAAACAACCAATCACGGTAAGCAGAGAATTTCAACCACTTTTCTGTGTACATGATGCATTGGGTTAGCATGGATGGGATGTCATTTCTGTGGCTATTAGATATTCTGTTAAATATGTGTTCCAGTGATGATAGAGGGGACAGAATGAGATGGCATAAACTTTGCCTAGGCCGTTGACCCTCTGTGAGATGCTGCTGAGAAATGCAGTTCAGATGGCTTTTCAAGGGTAGATGAGGTGATTGTGAGTTTAAACTACAGCTGGGTTTAGACTACAGCTCATTCCACTAATGCATGGGCTCCTGTGGGAGCCACTGACTGGCTGGCTGGCTGGGGCTCCAACTCCTAATCTAGATAGTATCTAGATAGTATCACTAATGCCTTCCTCCTCAATGTCTGGTACTGCGTCTACAAGCCCAGCTCTTCTCTTCAGTTAGAGGGGAGCACTGAGACTAGATGGCTCACTCTGATAGCAGGGAACTAGGGACTTTGGTAGGACTGTCTCATCGCAGAAGGGAAGAGAATGCATTGGGACAGGGAGAGTGAGATGGGCAGCTTCTTCACTCCCAGTAGAACAGTGAGAAACTGAACTGAAACTGAGATGGATGGAGCTTACATGCGATACATCATGTGTAGGGACATACGAAAATGTTTGTTTTGATGAAATGCTTATTTCATTCTGCTTTGAGAGAATTGTGAATGTTTTTAAAGCCAAGTTTCTGTGGTTGTGGATGTAATGTGTTTTACAGCAGGGACCATGGTTATGATGAAGCTCTCTGCCCTCCTTATTGCCTATTTCCTGGTCATTTGTCAGATGTACAGCTCACATGCAGCTCCAGCCAGGTGAGGATCAAAGCATGTTTTATAAACTGCAATGTCCAGTCAGTCACTGAAATGTATGTATAGACTACAGAGATGTTCATTTGTAGCAATCCCAAAAGGAAACGCCATCTGTTATTTCATTGATAATTTTCTAAAGAGGTATCTTGGCAGCCACATAGATCTTATGTATGCTAATTTAGATTATTTTGTTTTCAGATAACATGATGTGATTACAGAAATCCATACATTACGTTACATTAAATGCCCTCTTTTCAGTAAAACGATCCAATTGGATTACGATATCGTAATCTAATCAATCCGGTGACTCATAAAGCCATTCTATGTATAACCTCCTAACCACTTCTATCCATTTGGAGACAATCCAACTTAATGCCACAGCAATAGGCTAAGATGATTGCTATTGCATGTAGAATATTTCCAAATGGTTGTAGAATACATGGGTGTTCAATATTCCGGATAGAGAGACCCTGGTCACCGTTCTTACTACAATATTGATTTTGTCATAAAGCTCTAAGTTGGCTACCTGTCAGATTTCTAAAAGGAACACTTTTAGGAGATTGTTTTGAGTTTGGCTCGTATCCCTTAAAGCAGGAGTCAATGGCTTTTAGCTGGAGCAAACTCACATAACCTACGTCATACTATTTTTAACCCAGTGCTGGTGCAGTTCATCAAGTGATCAACCTAATTGCCTATGTGTTTTCAGAACTGGTTTAGAGTCCATGACAGACCAAGTCACGCTAACTGACTATGAAGCCCGAAGGCTACTCAACGCCATTGTCAAGGAGTTTGTTCAAATGACTTCAGAGGAACTGGAGCAACAAGCCAATGAAGGAAATAGGTAGGTACAGTTCTCCTCATCTCCACAACTTGTTTTTAATAACATTCATTTTCTCTAGGTTTACTTGGTGTATACTATATGGATGACGCATGTTCCTATTATTCAAGAAAACATATAACCCCAAATGTCTTATTAATATGTGGCCAGTCCTTTGCTGCCTCCTGTAGCAGTCAGAGCTATGGGTATTTATTAAAGACAGAGGTATGGACATCGCCCAACCATCAACAGGGAGATCTAGAGTTAAAGCATATATTCTCTGTGTTATCTATGCATGGGTTTTTGGAACACTTCATTTTAATGTATTCATTATTTAAGCATTGTTTATGAGAAAGCCTGTTGAGGAATGCTAAATGATAAATAACCCTAAAGAATGGAAGAAAGCATGGGAATTAGTGCAAGAGAAATGGGACGCATGACAGCAGTTGTGCTGTTTGTTATAATTTAACTACGATGCTATAAACAGGATTGCCGCATGAGCCTAAGTAACTGAGGTCATTATAGCTATAGACTATTTTCAATTGCCTGTGTTGGACTTGATAGCATGGCTTTAAACTGTTATTTTTATATAAATGCAAGTAAAAACTGACTTTGAAATGCATGATGTTGGAATACAGTGTTATTACTGTAGCATGTGGATAACAGCAGGATGCATCTGCATGCCATGGTTACTATGAGCCTGTTTCTGCACGTTTGTCTCTCTCTCTAACAGCCTGGATAGACCCATGTCCAAGCGTTGCTCCAACCTCAGCACCTGTGTGCTGGGCAAACTGTCACAAGAGCTGCACAAATTGCAGACGTACCCCCGCACCAACACGGGAAGTGGCACGCCTGGCAAGAAACGCAGCTTGCCTGAGAGCAACCGCTATGCAAGCTATGGAGACTCATATGATGGAATCTGAGCGGTCCTCCCCTCCATCAGCCCTAGTTAACCTGACCCCTCTGTTCCAGCCTAGCCTGATGATTGCTGATGCATGTGAATCTTGCTTGACCGACTGCAGAGAAACCTTGATGTCCCGCAATGTCCCTGCTCTCTTTTTCTTTAGTTAAAATCCCCCTTTTTGACAGAGAATAAAATATATAAGTACAAAGCAGAGTCCAATCCTTTAGATTTAGAAAGTGAATAATGATTTAGATTCACTTCCCTATCTTAAGGTGTATGATATCCCTTTACTATACAGATAATTTACAATATTTAAAAGTGTTAATCAAAACAAAAATCTTAATCAATGCTTCTTTCATCCGTGACTAGGGTTCTTGTTTAATAAACATATTTTTTTATGCCAGAACATATTTTCCTTCTTAATTATTCAAGTGAAACAAAGCCTTTTAACATCTTTAATAGTTCACAACAGTTTGAACAATATAAGCCACAGTTTATTTGCTATGTAAACGTAAATTCACAATACATTTGAGGTAAGTTGAATAACTAATTGTTTAGATCTCTGAATGTCTTTATTTTCAATTTCATGATATATATTATACATTTTCTCCAGCAAACAGTAATGTATTACCTTTGTACTTCTTATTGTAATTCATAGATTTGTATCTTTGTAATAAATCCTGAATTTAGTAGAGGTTTGTATGACCAGTCCTTTCTCTTCCTAAAAGCAGCGTTACAGCACAGAAGCGTGCGTGCAATACTGCCACATGTGTCACCCACCGCCTGGCTGACTTCCTGAACAGATCAGGAGGAATGGGCAACAGTAACTTCGTCCCCACCAACGTGGGCGCCAAGGCGTTCGGACGACGAAGGAGAGACAGCCCCATGACAGCACCTATGTGAATGTGTCAACAGGCCTCAGGGATTTGGTATAACAACATTCTACACTCCTCTCTCTTCCCCACTGCTGTGCCTCTGTCAACCTCTGTCTGTCTCTACTGTATCTCTAATGCTCTTTCCCCAGCCTCTGTCTTTCCACATCTATTCTACTTCAGTACTCTTCAGACAGTCTCTTTGTAACTTTGCCGGCCTTCAAATTTGGTCTATGTCTTATGGATGAATACAAGTTGGGAGTTAGAGTTCAGTAGAAAGGAGGATAAACAGTAATTTCCTTCCATTTTCTCTCCCTACAGAGTATGAGCCCTTTAGTGAGACAACAGTACATCCTGTCCTGAACCAACTACAGACATCTGGGAATGACAACGCTTCACTGTTTTAAAAAAACAACCTTCAAACTACCGAACTGATTTCCTGCATACCTCTTGCATACTCTGTGTTACCGATATTCATTTTTGCTCTATAACCATAAGGAGATACAACAAACTAGAAAAGATTGCAACAAAAATTAAAGAACTAACTTCTGTTATGTCAATTTTCACCAGATCATTACCCTGTACAAGCCAGTTGGTTCTGTCCCGTTTTGGCTTAGAGCACATGTACAGTTTGACCCTGACTCCCCACCCCTCCTCTCTCCTGTGTCAGCAGCACATTGCAGGGGGGCGGAGACTACATCAAGCTCCGCCCCCACAAGCTTCCCTGACCATGGCTGTGTCTTGTGCCTTGATGTTGACCACTTCTTCACGTTTCATTAATTGTACAGTATGTTTAAAGAGTGAAAGGAAAAAGATAGAAGAATCTAAATATTGTAACAATTGTGAATCTAAGCAAGATTAAAATGTATTTTAGATACATATGGGTCGGTGTACTTGTTTTATTCTGCAATGATCTATCTAAGCCCTTAGATCACAATATCTACTAAGCTAACATATGGAATTGTTTTAAGATGGTCATAAAATGGATAATTTAGCCATTTGATTTTGAATTTTAGGAGTCTCTAGGTATAAAAATAATATATATATATAAAAAAAAGAATTTGGTGCAACATAGAATTTGGTCTTTACTGCTATAGCCCAAAGAAATACATTGAATGCCACATTTGTATATGACAAAACAGACAGTCAAAAAATAAATAATAAGGAATAAGGTTTTGAAGTGACTGTCCTATATCCGGGAATCTGGTCATGTTATTAGTGGCACATTTTGCCATTATTACACCCTGGTATTGGGTTACCTTCAGACTAAAGCTTGTGTGTGTCTTAGAACAGAACAACCGACACCTTCGTGTTAGTTTGTAGCTCTGACTGTTCGGTCTGGACAGTCAGTTTTGTGAGAAGACCTCTCCGAAATGAGGACGTCTGCAAAGAGTTCAGCTTGTGGATGTCGTAGAGCCCGCCATGTTTGTCTGTCGATGGTGGTGACTTATTCGTTTGTAGCACAGATCAATCGACTCTAAGGGATTTGAATCGTAAAGAGCAGACAGAGCTGACGGTACACTACATTTAACATTTTCAACATGAGCAGTTTCTTATGGTACATGACACTTAACATTACCAACACAAGCAGTTTATTATGGTACATGGCACTTAACATTACCAACACGGGCAGTTTATTATGGTACATGACACTTAACATTACCAACACGGGCAGTTTATTATGGTACATGCCACTTAACATTACCAACATGAGCAGTTTATTATGGTACATGACACTTAACATTACCAACACTGGCAGTTTATTATGGTACATTACACTTAACATTACCAACATGAGCAGTTTATTATGGTACATTACACTTAACATTACCAACATGAGCAGTTTATTATGGTACATTACACTTAACATTACCAACATGAGCAGTTTATTATGGTACATTACACTTAACATTACCAACATGAGCAGTTTATTATGGTACATTACACTTAACATTACCAACATGAGCAGTTTATTATGGTACATTACACTTAACATTACCAACATGAGCAGTTTATTATGGTACATTACACTTAACATTACCAACATGAGCAGTTTATTATGGTACATTACACTTAACATTACCAACATGAGCAGTTTATTATGGTACATGGCACTTAATTAACATTTCCTTTATTTCCAACGTATCATGCTGTATATGCTCAGATCATCAACATAGCCTTGATCACAATGCAGTGTTCCACATTATATCACAAATATTATTTCATTGAATTTGCCCTAATGGTTACAGAACAAACATCATGCATGTATCCACATGTAAGAAAAGGTATATAGTGTTTATACACTGATCTTTCCAGGACAAAAGCAAACGGCTATTTTACAAACCACAACCACGACCATGTTGATATGGTTTATTAATAAATAAAGGTCAAATAAATAACAAATCTTACTCCCTAAACACAACAAATGAGTACCAACGATACAGAGAACGTAGTCTATACCGAACGCTCTAGTTGTATTCTCCATTGAACTTATGAAGACATCCTTTTTTCATATTTCATACTGATGTCACCAATAACATGGTAATTGGTTTCAGATCAATAATGACTTTAATAAAGGCACATATAGGTACATATGTTTCAGTATCATAGGCCTATATGTGCTGCACTAGTCTGTGAGTTAGGTATACCGATCTAGAGTATTTTCAGTGTATTTCTGTAGCCAGGTTCACGCCCAGCCCTGCCAATGTGATTTAGACAGCATCTCCATTAGCTTTGCTGTCCCCAATTTAATCAAGCGCCCACATGGTCTCTCCAAGATAATACACCCTACACAGCTAAATCACATGTCACAGAGCCACACATCGCCCACTGGGATAACTATTCTGTTATATTTACATTTATCCATGAAAAAAGAATAAAGATATTTTCATAGCACTGTTATTTTATTGTTTCACTTATTTTGAGGTTTAATGCATATTCTGTGTTGGGGTGAATAAAAATTGCAGTGACTGACATTGTTAATAATATTTCTGAAATATAATGGGACTGAGCATAAAAGTAATGAAAAGTTTTTCTGGGATACATTAAACCAAATCAAGGGATGGAAAGAGGTTTACAATCCTTATCAATAGTAGAGCTTCCACATCAGAGTTGTGTATTGGCTTTGTGAGGTAGTGATTTGCACGTAAAATATATTCTGTCGTAAAGATGGCGACAGTTACTCTGACCTCTTGTCAACAGATTGCAGACACAACTCACAAGGCCCACATGTTATTGCCTTATTAGCTCCTTTGTGCATTGTTAAAGGCAATGTAGTCTCCTGGGTCTCTGTGAAGACAGACTCTGAGTTGCAGAGCTTCACGCCTGCTTGTCTTCCCTAATTGACGTGCTTGTTCTCCCACTACTTTGACCTCTCTTTTCAGTTCCTTTTCTGGGAAAGGAGGCTCCGGTTTGTTTTCACAAGTATCAATTCATTTCAACCCCCTAAGGAGCTCTGCTTAATAAGACTGCTCCTTTTTTACACCACCGAATGAATTGTATTATAGTAATGATAACATGTTTATCAGCTTTTAATATATCCAGTGGGGAATATTGTAGCATGGCATTAGAGTTAGCAAAGCTGTTGATTTGTATGAACTACATGTATCTGTATCATGGATAATACTACAGTACATGGATGTTGTATATGGTATTTGGTATTTTATTAGGATCCCCATTAACTGTTGCAAAAGTAGCAGTTATTCTTCCTGGGGTCCACACAAAACATGAAACATGACATAATACAGAACATGAATAGACACAAACATCTCAAGGATCGAACTACATATGGATGTATACTGACGTGTGCGTTGTGTTGCATTGGAGTCATGTGCCGAATGTATGTCATATACAGTACAACACACATTGCATACTATAGGTCTGTTTTTCCGTCATCTGTATTACAAATAGCCCTCATTCTGTGTTTCATAATTCTCCCTTGTTCCTCTGAGGTAACCATCCCATCCCTCCCATCCCTCTCATATGAGAGATTACTTTTCTCCAACAAAATATGGTTTTGCAAACCTAGGCTATGGATTGAACGTGGGCGACTAAAGATATAATACAACATGGTGCATGTTATATCATTCCATGGTGTCTGAGGAATAGCACAATCCAGAAACAATGTCAACAGGATCTCTTCTCACTTTTTCATCGCTACAGGATAGTGTAGAGGTGAATTATTTATTTCCCTCTGTTACGCAATCAGACACATGGTGTCTGAGGAATTTTACCTCACAAACATTACAACACAGTTGGAATATGACTACAGGTATGTTAACTGTGACAGCAGCTTCAAGATGCATACTGTCATTTTAGACAATCGATAACGTCACTGAGGCATTGACTCACAGGAGAGTGAAATGGACACAGAAACAGTACCGCAATTTATTTATTTTTTAAAATAAAATGTCCTTTATTATTTTCTTCTAACCCTACCACCCCTCCTGTCACGTCTACTCCCACTCCTCCCCTCCGACGCTCGACGTCGCTGGTCTACTAACCACCAGCCCTGGGATCCATAGTTACGCTCACCTGGCAACCTTCATTACGCACACCTTCGCCTCATCATTAGACACACCTGGACTTCATCACTTCCCTGATTACTCCCCCTTTATCTAGCACTCCTTTGTTATCACCCATCAGGCAGTATTGTTTCTGTGTTATGTTCAGACGCTACTCTTGTTCCTTTATGATGGCGCCGGAGGGTAGGGCTGCCTTCTAATCGACTCTCTTTTTTAAAAGTATTTTTTGTCTCCCCAATTTCGTGGTATCCAATTGTTGTAGTAGCTACTATCTTGTCTCATTGCTACAACTCCCGTACGGGCTCGGGAGAGACGAAGGCTGAATGTCATGCGTCCTCCGATACACAACCCAACCAGCCGTACTGCTTCTTAACACAGCACGCATCCAACCCGGAAGCCAGCCGCACCAATGTGTCGGAGGCTACACAGTGCACCTGGCAACCTTGGCTAGCGCGCACTGCGCCCGGCCCGCCACAGGAGTAGCTGGTGCGCGATGAGACAAGGAGATCCCTACCGACCAATCCCTCCCCAACCCGGACGACGCTAGGCCAATTGTGCGTCGCCCCACAGACCTCCCGGTCGCGGCCAGTTACGACAGAACCTGGGCGCGAACCCAGGGACTCTGATGGCACAGCTTAACCACTGCGTCGGGAGGCCCTCTAATCAACTCTCAACCAATCATGCTATTGTGTTTGTTTTTTCGCGTTGTTCGTAACTTGTTTTGTACATAATGTTGCTGCTACCGTCTCTTATGACCGAAAAGAGCTTCTGGGCATCAGAACTGAGATTATTCACCTCAAATTGGACAAGGAGTTGTTCTTCAGTGAGTCAGACACGAGGGACATATTGCAAACACCCGACCAGGCCCCGATCCCCGTGATCCGCTGGAGAAGGAAACTGAGATTTAGAGGCAAAAGATTTGGGTGCCTTGCAAGGATCAGGCAACGAGTGGCTAATCTGCCCCTGCCTTCCATTCTGCTAGCTAACGTTAAATCGCTGAAAAATAAATGGGACGAACTGAAAGCACGTATATCCTACAAACGGGACATTAAAAACTGTAATATCTTATGTTTTACCGAGTTGTGGCTGAACGACGACATTAAGAACATACAGCTGGTGGGTTATACACTCTATCGGCAAGACAGAACAGGAGCCTCTGGTAAGACACGGGACGGGGGCCTATGCATTTATGTAAACAACAGCTGGTGCACGATATCTAAGGAAGTCTCAAAGTTTTGCTCACCTGAGGTAGAGTATCTCATGATAAGCTGTAGACCACACTAAATACCTACAGAGTTTTCATCTGTACTTTTCGTAGCTGTCTACATACCACCACAGAGCAGCAGATAGCCTAGTGGTTAGAACATTGGACTAGTAACCAGAAGGTTGCAAGTTTGAATCCCCGAGCTGACAAGGTCATAATCTGTCATTCTGCCCCTGAACAAGGCAGTTAACCCACTGTTCCTAGGCCATCATTGAAAATAAGAAGTTGTTCTTAACTTACTTGCCTGATGCCATAAGCAAACAGGAAACCGCTCACACAGAGGTGGTGCTCCTGGTGGCCGGTGACTTTTAACTAAGTTAAACCGAATTTCTATCAGCATGTTAAATGTGCAACCAGAGGGGAAAAATTTCTAGACCACCTTTACTCCACACACAGAGACAGGTACAAATCTGACCATAACTATGCCCTCCGGCGAACCATCAAACAGGCAAAGCATCAATACAGGACTAAGATCGAATCGTACTACAGCAGCTCCGACGCTTGTCGGATGTGGAAGGGCTTGCGAACTATTACAGACTACGAAGGGAAGCACAACCGAGAGTTGCCCAGTGACACTAGCCTACTACACGAGCTAAATAACTTGTATGCTTGCTTCGAAGCAAGTAACACTGAAACATGCATGAGCGCATCAGCTGGTCCGGATGACTGTGTGATCACGCTGCTCTCCACAGCTGATGTGAGTAAGACCTTTAAACAGGTCAACATTCACAAGGCTGCTAGGCCAGACGGATTACCAGGACATGTACTCCGAGTATGCGCTGACCAACTGGCAAGTGTCTTCACTGACATTTTCAACCTCTCCCTGTCTGACTCTGTAATACCAACATGTTTCAAGCAGACTACCATAGTCCCTCATCTTAATTTTGGGAATGATCACAAAGTTTATCCAGAACTCAGATTGGAAGGCGTGGGCTTACTTGAGAGATCTTGTTGTAATGAATATATAAGATCAATTTTTCATTCACAAAACCAACTTACACGAGAGGAAAGTTTTTCTGGCCATGCTTATTCCTGTCATTGTCTGGAAAAATGCATGGTTAAGGCCTTACAAATACTGTATACCAAACAAAGTTAAGGAAGTGCACTTCAAAATTTTACATAAGATATATCCATGTAATTCTATGATATCCAAATCTGTGGCTATTGATGATTTTTTCTGTGAAAAAAAACGTGAGAATCTGTCTCACTTGTTCTTTGAATGTAAATTTGTGTCAGAATTTTGGGAAAACCTTGCAAAATACTTATTTACCATTATGAACACTGCCTGTGTTTTTGACATGAAAGATATAATATGTTACTATTGCAATGATAACACGACCACTGAAATGATTGTTAATTTTTTTCTTCTTGTTCTTGTTCATACACAAACAAAAATTCCAAAATTCTATACCAATATTACAAATCTTTCTGATTGAATTAAATGTTCTTATTAAAACATTAACCCTAGTGAATAACAACAAGATTAACATCTTCCTGAATCATTATAATTCGATTTTTTCGAATACAACTGCACTAAAATTGTTTATTTTTTGTACTAATTTATTGATATTTTTTGTATGTTTGAGTATTTTCTTGTTAATACCTGTGTTTTGTTTTGTTAGACATGTTTGATGTAGCAATGTAAGTTGTTTTTTGTATTATGAAAAAACATTTTTTATTTTAAATACCATAGTCCCTGTGCCAAAGAACACTAAGGTAACCTGCCTAAATGACTACCGACCCTTACTACTCATGTCTGTAGCTGTGAAATGCTTTGAAAAGCTGGTCATGGCTCACATCAACACCATTATCCCAGAAACCCTAGACCCACTCCAATTTGCATACCGCCCAAACAGATCCACAGATGATGCAATCGCTATTGCACTCCACTCTGCCCTTTCCCCCCTGGACAAAAGGAACACCTACAGTATGTGAGAATGCTATTCATTGACTACAGCTCAGCGTTCAACACCATAGTACCCTCAAAGCTCATCACTAAGCTAAGGATCCTGGGACTAAACACCTCCCTCTGCAACTGGATCCTAAACGTCCTGACGGTCCTCCCCCAGGTGGTAAGGGTAGGTAACAACACATCCGCCACGCTGATTCTCAACACAGGGGCCTCTCAGGGGTGCATGCTCAGTCCACTCCTACACTCCCTGTTCACCCATGACTGCACGGCCAGGCATGACTCCATCACCATCATAAAGTTTGCTGATGACACAACAGTGGTAGGCCTGATCACCGACAACAATGAGACAGCCTATGGGGAGGAGGTCAGAGACCTGACCGTGTTGTGCAAGGACAACAACCTCTCCTTCAATGTGATCAAGACAAAGGAGATGATTGTGGACTACAGGAAAAGGAGGACCGAGCACACCACCATTCTCATCGACAGGGCTGTCGTGGAGCAGGTTGAGAGCATCAAGTTCCTTGGCGTCCACATCACCAACAAACTAAAATGGTCCAAGCACACCAAGACAGTCGTGAAAAGGGCACGACAAAACCTAGTCCCACCCTTCAGCTACCCTCAACACCTTCCATCTATCCTGTTTGGATTTCTATTTGCCATCTACTTTTCAACTGTGCCGTGATGTTTCACAAAAGTTCTGAACCTATATACGTTTTTGGAACACAGTATATCTTACATTAGTTATGTTGTTTCATTTTTAGTCCCTCCTTCTCAGCTCCCCTCAAATCTCTGAACACCCTCCAGTTTTTCTACAGATTGCGAAGTAAACATTTTTGCTAAGAGTATTATTAAATTATTGATCGATTGACTATGACCTTTCAAATTACCCAGCAGTGCTATTTGCAGAGTTAGCTCCAGGCAAATGTGGCAATTATTCAGCCATTCCTGAACCTGCGATCAAAAACAAGCTACATATGAAGCTACATATGGACAGTAACAAAACAAATGATCTAATGATTCTGTCTCTTCGCAGCAAAATCTGCAGAGCTGGGATGGTTGTATCACCCGTATATATAACATTCTGATCATTTTAATTGAAAAAGTCTACGTTTTGAATCTGTGTCATTTTGTGTATAAGTTCATAAACCATGTGCCATGGAATCATGTGCCAACTTTTTAGAGTTATTGTTAAAGACTTTTTGAGAACATGTATGTCGAGTCCTGGTGCCTTTTACATCCACAAAGACATATGACATGTTAGCTAGCTGGATGTATAGTACTGTGATTGGTTGTCTTTGAGGCTAGGGAGATGAGTGTGGACATGCATTGAGACAAGCAGAAAGGGGCCTCTACTGTCTGATATAGTGTACGCACCTTACACTTAAGCAGAGACATTTCCATTATTCCATTATTGTGAGCACAATGCTAAAGTCTAATATTATCAGTCATTACACAGACAAGAAAATAATATTATTTTCACCCAAATTTGAGGCTATGGGATCTGGAGCCATGGTGCTTTCTGGAGTCATGATTGAAATCGACTCAGTAGTGGGTAAGTCAGCGCGCTAATCAGAGCACCAAATCAGACACCAAATCAGAGCAACAAATCAGAACACCAGAAATGGAGGAACATTACCTTCTGAGTATTCTGGAAACTCCCAGTGTTATGACTGGATGGGAATTATAGATGGTTATGATTTTATGGAAGTCCGTAGGTTATTCAAGGTAACAGTGTCTAAAGTACAAAGTACAAAATCAATATCCTGAAGACACAATGGATGTACACTAGCCATGCCTCCTGTTAATGTTACAGTGTGAAAAAAATGGATACAACCTCATAATTACTGAGTGAGATGCACAGTACCATTTCGTAAAAGAGCCTTGTAAAATGGATATACAGTATGTGCTAATTGGCACATTTACTGTAAACAGCAATGCTGTAATTTCTCTACCGCAGGATGTCATTAGTTAAATGGACTACAATAAGTCTTCACCTCCATGCCTCACTGTTGGAGAATAGAAAGATCTCAACTGGATCGATCAGTAAAGAAGGCAGAATTAAGTTGCGAGCACTTAAGATAATCAAGCTGTGGAGTCACTGAGTGGAAGGCATCCAATGAATTTGAATATAACAAATATGATAATTCTGGCTGGCTGGACACTGTTACTGCAATTTATTAATGAGGCAAAACATAGACCTATACCATTACTCCATATACAAATGTATACATACAAACATCAATTTACAGACACACACAAACAATGACTACATCTAATCTGCCCAGACCCGCATGCTCACACCTCCATCCCAAGTGCCTGCATTATTATTTGCCACTTGGCCTTAAATTGTTCTAATTTATTTTTCTTGGTCGCCCATGCTATTTTTGAAGGCATTCAGTTGTTCAACTGACTATGTATCCCCCTATCCCTTTCAAATTTGAAATAATAAATCATTAGATTTTTCCATTGTGTCAATGATGGCGGGTTGATTGACTTCCAAGTTTTTAATATACGTTTTTTCAAGATGAGTGATGAGAAGAGAATCGTCCAGCCGCCCATTGGGTATCTCACTACCCCACCATATGCCATGTCTTGAACAGTGAATGCTTCTCAGAGAAGGAAGGGGAGGACCAACCTCCTCAGTTCATTTCATTTCATTTAAAAAAGTTATCATTTTTTTAGATAAAACTATACTAAATATAATCACGTCTCCAAATAACTGATTAAAACACACTATTTTGCAAAGAAGGTCTACAGTTGGCTCATAAGCACTCTGTTGAGTAGCACCATGGTGTAGCTGGAGGACAGCTAGCTTCTGTCCTCCTCTGGGTACATTGACTTCAATACAAAACTTAGGAAGCTCATGGTCCTTCCATAGACTTACACAGTAATTATGACAACTTCCGGAGAACCTCCTCCAGCCTGTCAAAGTTGTTCACCTAATCAAAGGATCAGAGAATTAATCTAGTACTGAAAGCATAAGATACAGCTAGCTAGAACTGCAGTGTATAAAATGTGGTGAGTAGTTGACTCAAAGAGAGAGAAAGACAAAAGTTGAACAGTTTGAACAAATTATGTTTTTCCAAAATGAAGGAGAAGAAAGAGAGAAATAGAGAGAGATTTCTTCATTTTTTTTCACTTTCAGTTTCACTTACTTAGCTTGCAAATACAGCTAGCTAGTTTAGTATACTGAAACACACTGCTCAAACAGAGGGATGCTATGTTAGCTGGCTGGCTATTACTTTCCAACACAACACTGGAACTCTTCAAAGTCAAGGTAAGCTTTTGATATTACTAATTTATTGGCACCGGGGCCTGCCGGTGTAACTGTACTGACTGTACACTAACATTACTGCATGATTGTAGCGAGTTTACTAACATGTTATTTCTATTTGCTATGCTGACTATGACGTTACTTTAGCTAATAGGGTCACAACGATGTAGGCTGTGTGCAGCGGTTTAATTTGGAACGTTTTTTTCCACTGGTCACTTAAAGCTGATGTGTGGTGCATTGAAGTCCACAAACAAATGGAGGAGATGAGAGGAGGAGAGGGTATAGATGCGAAAAGGAATACAATGTGGCTGCTATGAAAGTGAACTGTGTTTACGCATGATCAGGGTGTATTCATTCCACCGATTCTGTTGAAAAACTTTTCTTAAACGGAAGCAAACGGAACAAAACGGGGATATACCTAACTGCATAACTGCGAACTTTCAGACTATTCTCTTTTATTTATTCCTCGAAAGAAAATACCATTGCCTTTAATTGGCACTGTAACAGCAAACACACTTTAGCTTCTGTAATGTCTATGCTGGTCCCTATGCAACAGTGATCTGTATAACAACATGGATATACTCTATGTCTGTAGTTATAGAGCATACAGCATGGGGTGTTGTAAGATGCCTGTGGCATTAATGATGTTGACTCAAACATAATGACACCAATGATGAGGAGATGAATGTCTGTGTACTATGGTAAAATATGATTATGTTTGGTTGTGCAGATCTCAGCTATACTGTGTCTTTTAGTCGACACTGAGGTGAAGACAAATTTGTGATAATTGTGTAATCATGTCATCCTGGGCTTGGTGGATAGCCTGACCGCCATACCACATCTCTCACTGCAATCAAGCTGTGTCATCCAACGGTTTCTAGCATACTCTTAGTGATCCCATGGGGCTGTCTAAAAGGAGTCCTACTTTATTTGTTACATTATTGATTTGTTTTCTATTTTACTTGGAATAATTGAAACCACAGTTAGCTACTCTAAAAAATATTCATAACGATATACAAACTCTCTAAACCCAAGTGGTCTTCTTAATGAGTAGGAGTCTGAAACTGATCAACATAACTGTGCAGTATTGGCTCCTTCAGCTCTGCTTCTACATGTATACTGGTTGGCTGTTGATAATTGTTTTGATTGAAGCAGAACATGGTACACATCTCCTAACGAGATCAGAAGAGGAATATATGAAAGCTAATATAAGTAAGCTCCTCTTTCCTGAATGGTACCGAGGGGCAGCTTGGGAGCGAAACAAATATATTTATTTTTCATGTTGGTATCTGTAACTCGTGTTAATAGAAAATGAAATGGAAACGTTGGCCCAAAACCAGATGACACATTGCTGCCTGGCTACACAAACAGGAACTACATCAGTGTGTAGTCTAAGATGTTAGAGTGAATTATCATGAAAGCTGTAGACACGAAAAGACAGATTTTCACCTATTTACAGCATCTAAAAACTGTCATACCTGTTTGTCAGTGTCTTCATGGAGAATATACGTAGGCCTACTTGGCAAACGAGATGAACAATGACGTATATTCTTCCTTGTAAAGCCAAAGTATGGGCGCTATGAAAGTGACATGAATAGGAATGTTACGAATTGTTTTCAACGTGTCCCTGTTTCACAGACACATAAAATCATTCATTCTTCACCCTTCAATGCTAACAGGGTGACAGTGTAGAATTGCAATCTGTTCAGTGGATAAAATGGGATTGTGTTTTTGATACCATCTTCAACTGAACGCCGCTGAGCCCACACAGAGTGGATATCAACACAAGCCCATGCAACTAAACTGAATGTAATCCCAGTTAAACTAAAGTCTCATTAGACCTGAACTCTACATGGAGGACCTCGCCAAATCACTACCTGTTCAATAAAATCACACACATGTCCATTCCAAACTACAATTGGTTTGTTCAGATTGACTTAAGAAACGTTTTTGATTTATTGAAAATGGATTCATGTTGCGATTGTGGCATTGCATCATTGAAATATTGTTCTTAATGTGAAGTTCACACACAATCCTCTGGTTATTCATATATGCCTATTGTTCAATTAAACCAGAGGATCTAAAATAGTGTACAAGAGATCATACAAAATATTTGTGGCTCTTCTCACAATATGTGTGGCACTTATGTGGATGATGTTAAAAATATTTGTTGGTCTGATGTGATTTAAAGGAACATCCAGATGCTGCACTTGATTCATTTATGCTCCTGTTAAGAAACTAACTGTTCAGAACTGTTAAGGCTCCATGGATTGATGAGGAATTGAAAAACTGTAAGGCTGAAAGAGATGGGGCAAAAGGAGTGGCTAATAAGTCTGGCTGCACATCTGACTGGTGGACTTACTGCAAATTTGAGAAATTCTGTAACTATACTTAACAAAAAAGAAGAAACTGTATTATGAAGCCAAGATCAATTATATAAAGAATTATGAAAAAAAACATTCAATTAAATTATGGGCAGAAAGACAAATTCAACTCCATCTTTCATCGAATCAGATGGCTTATTCTTCACAAAACCATTTTATGTTGGCAATTATTTTAATGATTTCTTCATTGGCAAAGTGTGCAAACTTAGGCAGCAAATGCCAACAATGAACAGTGAGCTATTGTAGTCATGTTTAAAAACAATTGTTAAAGTTAGTGTGGGAGAGGTGGAACATTTATTTTTATCGATCAATAATGACAAACCTCCTGGCATTGACAACTTAGATCAAAAGTTACTGAGGATGGTAGCTGACTCTATAGCCACTCCTATCTGTCATATCTTTAATCTGAGCCTAGTGGAAAGTCTTTGTCCTCAGGCCTGGAGGGAAGCCTCAGTCATTCCACTACCCAAGAGTGGTAAAGCGGCCTTTACTGCAGACCTGTCAGCTTGCTGCCAGCTCTTAGTATACTGTTGGAAAAAATGGTGTTAGACCAAATACAATGCTACTTCTCTGTAAACCAATTAACAACATACTTCCAGCATGCTTATAGAGAAGGGCACTCAACATGTACTACACTGACACAGATGATGGATTTTTGGTTGAAAGAAATTGATAATAAGAATATTACAGGAGCTGTACTGTTAGATTTCAGTGGAGCCTTTGATATTATTGACCATAACCTGTTGTTGAGAAAACGTACAGTATGTGATATGGCTTTTCAACCTCTGCCATATTGTGGATTCAGAACTATCTATCTAATAGAATAGAGGGTTTTCTTTAATGGAAGCTTCTCTAATGTCAAACATGTAAATCGTGGTGTACCGCGGGGCAGCGTAAGTGAACAGCAAACCTGGTTTCAAAAAAACAAATAAAGCAACACCTCACAACACAGCACTCTCTCCCATGTGGCCTACTTGTTGTGTGTATGTACTGTGTACCTGATAGATGCACACACACACACAGTACACTACATGCAAATTGTAAAGTAAAGTATTTTGTCTGTAATGTCTTTTTCGATATATGCCGGACCCCAGTAAGACTAGCTGTCAACATTGACATTGGCTGATGGGGATCCTAATAAATCAAATCAAAAACCGCAACCAAAAAGGACATCCCCAATATGACTTATACTGTACACAATCAATTGACAGGACCTTTTTACCAAGACACCTCCATGGTATGTATTTATCATTTATTGTTGTGATTGTAAGAGGTTTTATTTATAATATAGCTATACTTAAACAGAGTCTGTAGACCTACAGTCATGACATGTCTCAGTGAGTTCCTCACTCCCTTTGCTTCACCAATTGGCTGATCTGAGAATGCGCTCTGAACTCCTGAACCATTAAATTGCAATGACTCATAGTTTGTCCATCATCCTTCAACAATTCATATTCTGATTACCAATAAGCCATGAAATGGAGGAGAATAGACTGTCCATGTACCTTGATCAAATGCACTCTGAGTAGGAGGAACTAGTGTTGCATGAGGAACATGACCTTAACAAGACTTTATTCCTCAAATGGCTTTAAAAAAATTCTTTGCTAGTTGGATTGGATAATCTTATTCTGAATTCAAGCATTAATGGTCCATATCAAGCATAAAACATGTATTTTACAAACCAATGAAATAATGCTTCAATTCATTACTAGCTGGGGTCGTCCCCATAGCCTTAGGCATTCATGTGTAATAATTGTAATGGCATGCTCTAAAATGCTCATCACATTTGCGTTAGCTTTACTTCGTGGTAATACTTGTTATCGAAATGCCACAGGGTGCTAGGAACAAATTACTAGTAAAATGATCTTAAAAAATCCCATCAGAATAATTTACATCCATTGCATACTTACAGTCAATTTATGCAGGTTCTGGTTTCGCAGGGGTTAAGAACTGAGCATGTTAGAACAAGACATTTGGAGTTACACAATCAGTCTTTATTCTGATTCATGTTCTATAGCATTTAACACAAAAAACCTTCAGGATCTGAATAATGATATAAAGTAGAAGTCGGAAATGTACATACACCTTGGCCAAATATATTTAAACTCACAATAAGTTGGGTGAATTTTGGCCCATTCCTCCTGACAGAGTTTGTAGGCCTCCTTGCTCGCACACGCTTTTTCAGTTCTGCCCAAACATTTTCTATAGGATTGAGGTCAGGGCTTTGTGATGGCCGCTCCAATACCTAGACTTTGTTGTCCTTAAGCCGTTTTGCCACAAATTTGGAAGTATGCTTGTGGTCATTGTCCATTTGGAAGACCCATTTGCGACCAAGTTTTAACTTCCTGACTGATGTCTTGAGATGTTGCTTGAATATGTCCACATCATTTTCCTACCTCATGATGCCATCTATTTTGAGAAGTGCACCAGGACCTCCTGCAGCAAAGCACCCCCACAACATGATGCTGCCATCCCTGTGCTTCACGGTTGGGATGGTGTTCTTCGGCTTGCAAGCCTCCCCCTTTTTCCTCCAAACATAACGATGGTCATTATGGCCAAACAGTTCTATTTTTGTTTCATCAGACCAGAGGATATTTCTCCAAAAAGTACGATCTTTGCCCTCTTTATGGTGGTTTTGGAGCAGTGGCTTCTTCCTTCCTGAGTGGCCTTTCAGGTTATGTCGATATAGGACGAGTTTTACTGTGGATATAGATACTTTTGTACCTGTTTCCTCCAGCATCTTCACACTGTCCTTTGCTTTTGTTCTGGCATTGATTTGCACTTTTTGCACGTTCATCTCTAGGAGAGCGGTATGACGGCTGCGTGGTCTCATGGTGTTTATACTTGCGTACTATTGTTTGTACAGATGAACATGGTACCTTCAGGCGTTTGGAAATTGCTCCCAAGGATGAACCAGACTTGTGGAGGTCTACATTTTTTTCTGAAGCCTTGGCTGATTTCTTTAGATTTTCACATGATGTCAAGCAAAGAGGCACTGAGTTTGAAGGTTGGCCTTGAAATACATCCACAGGTACACCACCAATTGACTCAAATTATGTCAATTAGCCTATCAGAAGCTTCTAATGCCGTGACATCATTTTCTGGACTTTTCCAAGCTGTTTAAAGGCACAGTCAACTTAGTGTATGTAAACTTCTGACCCACTGGAATTGTGATACAGTGAATTATAAGTGAAATAATCTGCCTGTAAACGATTGTTGGAAAAATGACTTGTGTCATGCAGAAAGTAGATGTCCTAACCGACTTGCCAAAACTATACATTTGTGGAGTGGTTGAAAAACGAGTTTTAAATAATCCAACCTAAGTGTATGTAAACTTCCGACTTCAACTGTACATGTACCAAAGTATGACAAGCTATGTCACCCCATGGGAAAGAAAAACACACAAAAACCAAATGTTTCCTGAGCAGGCGAGGAAGAGCAAGCTGGACATGATTCATCTATTAAACGTGTGACACATGTTTAGGAAATGTTTAGAAGAGGAGAAGCCGAAGAGAATACCCCCATATTCATATAATATCATGTCTCCACTTACTGGAGATGTGGTGTCTCCTTCAACAGTTTCTGACAAATAGTTTCCGTTCATCCAGGCTCTCTGTTTGGAATAGAAAATATACAAAAGAGCATTTGCAAGTAAATAGCAAGTGTGGTTTCTTTATTGATTTATCATTTTTAACAACACTGATGTTGATCACTTACTAGAACTAATGATAAAAAGACAGATGTTGTTTTCCTCCAAGTTATATGGAAATGTCAGTGGACTGGGAGCAATGTTCTGTCAACCCCGCCCAAATGCCCAACATATCACATCATGGCCTTTCAATGACCAGATAATACAATTACAAAGAATGTGAATGTTACAGACATATTTTTCAAACTGAATATGCTAATTACATTTTAATCAACTGGGCTTCCTATTTCAAATACTTATTCAGTACTTAATTAAATTAATTACATCTTAATAACACACATATGTTTTTTTTATGTGAATAAACTACAGTGTTGAGTCATTTTAACCCAGCCCATAATGGCTTGATCAGGGACTGCTCTTTCTAGAACCCAGTGTGTAGACTGTCCATCTCACCTTACCCTTCAATCTCTCACTCACCCAAGTAAAACTCTTATGTGGTTAAGGACAAAACACACCGGGCTGACTAATGGTTAAAAGCAGCGAGTGGTTGTCATTTTCTGTTAGTTTTCAGACTATTCTACGTGAATAGACTATCTATGTTTAATCGCAGCAGGTGATCTTCTGTGCACGACCAGTGTTTGTTATGGTGTGTTTCTGTCTTGTCTGTCTGTCCTTATAGACAAATAGATCCTATAGCTCCACAGAGATAAGAAGGCCAACGTCAAGTGTTGTGAACACCCAGATACCATTAGTTGAGTGGCCAGTCCACACTCTTCCTAAGAGTCTTCCTGTACTGTCTTTAAACCCACACACACCCATCCTCCATCAGATACGCAAACAGCCTCACAGTCTGCCGTGCACTGGGACTGGGAGAGACTGGGAGTGCAGCATCACAGTCTGCCGTGCACTGGGACTGGGAGAGACTGGGAGAGCAGCATCACAGTCTGCCGTGCACTGGGACTGGGAGAGACTGGGAGAGCAGCATCACAGTCTGCCGTGCACTGGGACTGGGAGAGACTGGGAGAGCAGCATCACAGTCTGCCGTGCACTGGGACTGGGAGAGACTGTTTGTGGGGTGGACGGCATAGAGACAAGGACAGTCCTATTGTTAAGCCGATTAGAGGTTAAAAGCGTTATTCCACATATGACACCTAACATAGAAAAGTGTGTCCATTTCCTGCTCTGAGACTTTATGTAGACCAGGCATATGAATTACACGTTGAAATCAGCTGTCTGTGTGCTTTGCCACTCAGGCCAGAGGGACAGTTGTTTCTTTGATAGTGCCCAAATCAAATCAAATCTAAATTTGATCTGATTTGATTTGGGCTCTATCAAAGAAACAACTGTCTCTGTGGATTGTGGAGGCAATTTTTTGAGGGGGTGCATGCAAGGGTTGTGACCATGTTGCTATGGAGGACATCTGGGCCGAAGTCAGCTGGTGATCACTGTATATTTCAGTTCAGGTTTCTAATGAGGATGTTAAAGGTTCTTCTCTGACACAAAGTATTGGAAGTTAATGTAGTTGGTGGGTCTTTCACGCTTGCTGCAGGATGCACCACCAGTGTGCTGCTATGCCTGTATGGCCCTTTATACTTGACTTCCTCAATGAGCTATAGTTGAACACATGCAGTTATATGCTAAGTCAACAGCCCCCCGTTGGGCTGGCGTGTCACATTTAATCACATTCAACCCGACCATGTAACACACAACATGCCCATAGCATGGTCATATGTTTCATTCCCCTTCCACTGTTTTCAACACTGTTGTTAATGTTGAAAAGAAGAGGGTGACGAGCTCTCTGTAGGTTGACATTTTATTGATCAACTCTTATACTAAGTGAAGGGCACTCATGGTGAAGGCGCAGGCCTATAGCCTACATTAAACTGTTTGATATTAGGCCTATCAATTAGGCCTATCAATTCGGCCTATCAATTACACAGCAAACTATCAGCAATAATTAGGCTATATTTAGAGTTGGAGAACTGACCACTTCCTCAGGTGGTGAAATAGTCCCAAATTAATGATCTTATCTGATAATTAAAAAAGGTATAGTCAAATTCATATCTATATTGACATTTTTTAAATTTGAATATTCTGAAACCCTATTTCGACAGTCACTGTTTAAGGTTGCGCCTCTTGATCTTGAATCATGCATTCCTGCTTGGACATGTTAATTTGTTTAAACAATGTATTTCTTAAATTTTAGTAGTCTATTACACTTAGAATGAAGCACTTTGAATGGGTTTAGATACAATCATTAGACTACTTTTTTTTTTATATTGCCTGACCCCACAAAAAAATCTTGACGTGACCAAATCATA
Source organism: Oncorhynchus clarkii lewisi (assembly GCF_045791955.1). Classification (NCBI taxonomy): domain Eukaryota; kingdom Metazoa; phylum Chordata; class Actinopteri; order Salmoniformes; family Salmonidae; genus Oncorhynchus; species Oncorhynchus clarkii. Next base: position 24,074,012 of record NC_092172.1, on the reverse strand, counting down.
AGCTTGTGCCACCAATTAAAAACTGAAGGAAAACATTAGTATGGAGCCCCGTGATGCTCTCACACACAGAATATAAAACATGTGAATTATGAGATCTGAATGCTTTCACACTAACCATGTCTGTAAATAGTAATGTTACTACATGTAAATGAAATAATTAGTGGCATATTTTTTAAACATTTTAAAATATGAGTGTTAGAAGTGAATGTGATCCAAATGTAATCAGATACTTTTACTCATTTTGTGTAATCCAAAGGATTACGTTACATTTTACTTTATTTTTCATGTATGTCACACCCTGACCATAGTTTGCTTTGTATGTTTCCATGTTTTGGTTGGTCAGGGTGTGATCTGAGTGGGCATTCTATGTTGGATGTCTTGTTTGTCTATTTCTATGTCTGGCCTGATATGGTTCTCAATCAGAGGCAGGTGTTAGTCATTGTCTCTGATTGGGAACCATATTTAGGTAGCCTGGGTTTCACTGTGTGTTTGTGGGTGATTGTTCCTGTCTCTGTGTTTTGTACCAGATAGGGCTGTTTTTGGTTTTCCACATTTATTGTTTTGTAGTGTTCGTGTTTATCTTTTTGTTATTAAACATGAATCAAAGAAACCACGCTGCATTTTGGTCCGCCTCTCCTTCACCACTAGAGAACCGTTACAATGTAACTGTAATTAGTAAAGGATTACAGTTACAATGTAACTGTAATTAGTAAAGGATTACATTTTTCATGTAATCCACCCAACCCTGCAAATAATCATACATACTTGTTACTAAAAAAAATATTATTTTGAACTATTTTACTGTGGAGAGTTAAACACTTAGACAAGGGGCTTGTGATTATTTGATTTAGTATCATTTTATTTAAAGAAATGAACACATTGAATTAGTTTGATGGTTCGAAAACAGTTCAGGCCTAATTGTATAACAGTTGAAATAAGACTCCATTAGTGAGGTTGGTCCCTTAAGTTCTGATGACACTATAACGATTAGGGAAAGATGTCATAAATTGGTGCTGCTCAGTAGCACTGTACATAATTGTGGGGTGGACGGCAATAATTCATATTTTCAGTTTCCAGTACTGTTTCTTGCCTCAACTACTTCTCGTCTGTTTTGGAAGTCTTTGCTCAAATACATATCAATTTCACTGAGTTCATGAGCACAAGATATACTGCCCTGTTTTGGCTAACAGACAACAATTCTATCAGGTCTTTCAGGCGAGCTATGGGCATAACTGTCAAATAATCCAGTCATTACTCCTAAAGGAACAGGGACAGTACGGAGGACCAAAACAACATCTGACCTGCCATCAAGCGACACATGAGAAGAGACACACTAGGTATGTAGTATGATATACACCACTGGTGTGCATGGCCAAAGAGCTGTTTTCTTGGCATCCAACAAATGTAAATGCCTGGAGTTTACGAAACAGCATTGGCACTTGGATTGCTTTAGTCAGATGACATGAAAATAGAGCTCTTTGGCCATGCACACCAGTGGTGGGTTTGGCGTCGAAATGAGTATGCATGCATGAGCAGAAAATAACCCCATACCTACTGTAAAATATGGTAGTGGATCGTTGATGTTATGGGGCTATTTTGCTTCCACTGGCCCTGGGGCCCTTCCTAAAGTCAGTGGCATCATGAACTTTACCCAGTACAAGGACATTTTTGCAAAAAACCTAGTTGCCTCTGCCAGGAGTCTGAAACTTGACCGCAAGTGGATCTTCCAGCGAGACAGTAACCTCAAGCACACATCAACATCTACAAATAATTGGGCACAATATCAACATTTTGCAATGGCCATCTCAGTGTCCGAAATTGAAACCCATTAAAAACCTGTGGTTTGAATTGAAGAGGGCAGTTGATAAGTGCAGACGAAGGATATCAAGGATCTGGATGGATTCTGTATGGAGGAATGGTCTAAGATCCCTCCCAATGTGTTCAACTCATAAAACATTTTAGAGAAAGGCTCAGTGCCATTATCCTCGCAAGGTGAGGATATTGAAAACAGGGGTGTCAACCCCCTACCTTTTTGAGAGAAAAAGGATTACTTGTTAAACAAAATCTCTTTCTTTGAGCAATAGTATAAGAACAAAAATAAAACAAGTTCATTTTTTTTGCATACAATACAGCTTAGTATTTGTATTAATGAATTTATACAGTCATTTTTGCTCATCTTTATCTAGGGTGTCAATAATTTCAGACCCCACTGTGTATAGCAAGACGTAGGGTTGATTTCCTCACGGATCTATAGATTCTAAGAATGAAGTTTTGGGTGCACACCGTCTACACACCACTAGTCCGGCTGAACATATAAATATAAAGTCAGGAGCATCACTCAGCCAGGATAATGAAAAGAGACTATTCCCATACATTATTCATCCACCCTTAGACTGAGATAGAAATGCAAAAATCAAATCAAATCAAATTGATTTATATAGCCTTTCTTACATCAGCTGATATATCAAAGTGCTGTACAGAAACCCAGCCTAAAACCCCAAACAGCAAGCAATGCAGGTGTAGAAGCACAGTGGCCAGAAAAACTCCCTAGAAAGGCCAAAACCCAGGAAGAAACCTAGAGAGGAACTAGGCTATGAGGGGTGGCCAGTCTTCTTCTGGCTGTGCCGGGTGGAGATTATAACAGAACATGGCCAAGATGTTCAAATGTTCATAAATGACCATGATGGTCAAATAATAATAATCACAGTAGTTGACAAGGGTGCAGCAAGTCAGCACCTCAGGAGTAAATGTCAGTTGGCTTTTCATAGCCGATCATTAAGAGTATCTCTACCGCTCCTGCTGCCTCTAGAGAGTTGAAAACAGCAGGTCTGGGACAGGTAGCACGTCTGGTGACCAGGTCAGGGTTCCATAGCCACAGGCAGAACAGTTGAAACTGGAGCAGCAGCACGGCCAGGTGGACTGGGGACAGCAAGGAGTCATCATGTCAGGTAGTCCTGAGGCATGGTCCTAGGGCTCAGGTCCTCCGAGAGAGAGAAAGAAAGAGAGAAAGAGAGAACTAGAGAGAGCATACTTAAATTCACACAGGACACCGGATAAGACAGGAGAAGTACTCCAGATATAACAAACTGACCCTAGCCCCCCGACACATAAACTACTGCAGCATAAATACTGGGGGCTGAGACAGGAGGGGTCAAGAGACACTGTGGCCCCATCTGATGATACCCCCGGACAGGGCCAAACAGGAAGAATATTACCCCACCCACATTGCCAAAGCACAGCCCCCACACCACTAGAAGGATATCTTCAACCACCAACTTACCATCCTGAGACAAAGCCGAGTAGCCCACAAAGATCTCCACCACGGCACAACCCAAGGGGGGATGCCAAGGGGGATGCCAACCCAGACAGGAAAATCACGTCAGTGACTCAACCCACTCAAGTGACGCACCCCTCCTAGGGACGGCATGAAAGAGCACCAGTAAGCCAGTGACTCACCCCCTGTAATAGGGTTAGGGGGAGAGAATCCCAGTGGAGAGAGGGGAACCGGCCAAAAGAGAGATCAGGGTCCAGAGTAACGCCAAGGTCCTTCACAGTCAGATTCAACAGAAGATCTCTTTGTTTCTTGGGACCTAGAACAAGCATCTCTGTTTTGTTCAAGTTTAAAAGTAGAATGTTTGCAGCAATCCACTTCCTTATGTCTGAAAGACATGCTTCTAGCGAGGGCAATTTTGTGGCTTCACCATGTTTCATTGAAATGTACAGCTGTGTGTCATCCGCAAAACAGTGAAAGTTAACATTATGTTTTCGAATGACATCCCCAAGAGGTAAAATATATAGTGAAAACAATATTGGTTCTAAAATGGAACCTTGAGGAACACCGACATTTACAGTTGATTTGTCAGAGGACAAACCATTCACAGAGACAAACTGATATCTTTCCGACAGATAAGATCTAAACCAGGCCAGAACTTGTCCGTGTAGACCAATTTGGGTTTCCAATCTCTCCAAAAGAATGTGGTGATCGATGGTATCAAAAGCACCACTAAGGTCTAGGAGCACGAGGACAGATGCAGAGCCTCGGTCTGATGCCATTAAAAGGTAATATACCACCTTCACAATTGCAGTCTCAGTGCTAGGATGGGGTCTAAAACCAGACAGAAGAAATTCGTATACATTTGTCTTCAGGAAGGCAGTGAGTTGCTGCGCAATAGCTTTTTCTAACATTTTTGAGAGGAATGGAAGATTCAATATAGGTCAATAGTTTTTTATATTTTCTGGGTCAAGATTTGGCTTTTTCAAGAGAGGCTTTATTACTGTCACTTTTAGTGAGTTTGGTACACATCCGGTGGATAGAGAGCCGTTTATTATGTTCAACATAGGAGGGCCAAGCACAGGAAGCAGCTCTTTCAGTAGTTTAGTTGGAATAGGGTCCAGTATGCAGCTTGAAGGTTTAGAGGCCATGATTATTTTCATTATTGTGTCAAGAGATATAGTACTAAAACACTTGAGTGTCTCTCTTGATCCTAGGTCCTGGCATGGGTGTGCAGACTCAGGACAACTGAGCTTTGGAGGAATACGCAGATTTAAAGAGGAGTCCGTAATTTGCTTTCTAATGATTATGATCTTTTCCTCAAAGAAGTTCATTAATTTATTACTGCTAAAGTGAAAGCCATCCTCTCTTGGGGAATGAAGCTTTTTAGTTAGCTTTGCGATAGTATCAAAAATACATTTCGGATTGTTCTTAATTTCCTCAATTAAGTTGGAAAAAAAGGAAGATCGAGCAGCAGTGAGGGCTCTTCGATACTGCACGGTACTTGTCTTTCCAAGCTAGTCAGAAGACTTCCAGTTTGGTGTGGCGCCATTTCCGTTCCAATTTTCTGGAAGCTTGCTTCAGAGCTCGGGTATTTTCTATATACCAGGGAGCTAGTTTCTTATGACAAATGTTTTTAGTTTTTAGCGGTTCAACTGCACCTAGGGTATTGTGCAAGTTTAAATTGAGTTCCTCAGTTAGGTGGTTAACTGATTCTTGTCCTCTGACATCATTTGGTAGGCAGAGGGCGTCTGGAAGGGCATCAAGGAATCTTTGGGATTTCTGAGAATTTATAGCATGACTTTTGATGCTCCTTGGTTGGGGTCTGAGCAGATTATTTGTTGCGATTGCAAACGTAATAAAATGGTGGTCCGGTAGTCCAGGATTATGAGGAAAAACATTAAGATCCACAACATTTATTCCATGGGACAAAACTAGGTCCAGAGTATGACTGTGACAGTGAATAGGTCCAGAGACATGTTGGACAAAACCCACTGAGTCGATGATGGCTCCGAAAGCCTTTTAGAGTGGGTTTGTGGACTTTTCCATGTGAATATTAAAATCACCAAAAATTAGAATATTATCTGCCATGACTACAAGGTCCTATAGGAATTCAGGGAACTCAGTGAGGAACGCTGTATATGGCCCAGGAGGCCTGTAAACAGTAGCTATATAAAGTGATTGAGTAGGCTGCATAGATTTCATGACTGGAAGCTCAAAAGACGAAAACATAGTTTTTCTTTTGTATATTGAAATTTGCGATCGTAAATGTTAGCAACTCCTCCGCCTTTGCGGGATGCACGGGGGATATGGTCACTATTGTAACCAGGAGGTGAGGCCTCATTTAACACAGTAAATTCATCAGGCTTAAGCCATGTTTCAGTCAGGCCAATCACATCAAGATTATGATCCGTGATTAGTTCATTGACTATAACTGCCTTTGAGATGTGAGGTATCACGATCTCTTTCAGTAATGGCAGGAATGGAGGAGGTCTTTATTCTAGTGAGTTTGCTAAGGCGAATACCGGCATGTTTAGTTTTGCCAAACCGAGGTCGAGGCACAGACACTGTCTCAATGGGGATAGCTGAGCTGACTACACTGACCGTGGTAGTGGCAGACTCCACTAAGCTGGCAGGCTGGCTAACTGCCTGCTGCCTGGCCTGCACCCTATTTCATTGCGGAGCTAGAGGAGTTAGAGCCCTGTCTATGTTGGTAGATAATATGAGAACACTCCTCCAGCTAGGATGGAGTCCGTCACTCCTCAACAGGCCAGGCTTGGTCCTGTTTGTGGGTGAGTCCCAGAAAGAGAGACAATTATCTACAAATTCTATCTTTTAGGAGGGGCAGAAAACAGTTTTCTACCAGCGATTGAGTGGTGAGACTCTGCTGTAGAGCTCATCACTCCCCCTAACTGGGAGGGGGCCAGAGACAATTACTCAATGCCGACACACCTTTCTAGCTGATTTACACACTGAAGCTATGTTGCGCTTGGTGACCTCTGACTGTTTCATGCTAACATCGTTGGTGCCGACGTGGATAACAATATCCATATACTCTTGTCGTGTCTTTGGCTATGCCGGATTAATTGATAAGACATGCTATTCTATAAAATAATTTATCCGTAATTTAATATCACCTGATTGAGCTAATCATGTAAATGTAATTAACTAGAGAGTCGGGCACCACAAAATAATATTTATAGAGCTGTTATCTTCTGAATAAACTCTTAAAGAACTAGTAATGTTTTACATCAATAGCAGTCAACATTAATCTTCATATTACTTCAGTCTCATAATCTGAAAGTTGTAAATTATTTTATCTGCAAGAACCATGGCTAACAATTTGAATCAGCAATACAAAATTGGGTTTAATTATTTATTTACTAAATAACTAACTAATCACACAGAATTCACATACACACAATTAATCATAACTTGATTACAAGTTACGTCATAAAGGAAAACGTCCCTAGCGGGCGGAACAGATATGACGGCTTGTTACACAAAGGAAAAGGGGCTGGGTTGAGTGAAAGAGCGGGAAGACAGGAACAAAGGCGAAGCTGTGCTATCGTAAATACAGTATCTTATGCATTCTAAATTACTGCCCATTTGGAAAAGGAAAATGCAATAAATATTTACTCTGAGCTGCGCTTCAGTAGGTTGGTGGTAGATGGAAGGCCGTGTTGCCAAACCAGTCCTCTGTCCTTTGAAGAATGTCTATGGTTGTCAATTGGATACGTTGTAGTAACGTCGTTGTGTGATAGACGGGATACTCTGTCTGTTCCTTCCTAACCTGCGTTTGCAGCTGCGGTCGCTAACTCAACAGCTAGGAAGTATCACTTCTGTAGTGAATAAGAGTTCAACAGTTCATACCATTCGCAACCAAAATTCATGCTGATGTTGACTTTGCTCTGTAGTTATTATCTGAACCATTCTGACATAGGACCGTCGCCCTCATACCCTCGGAACAGGAAGTTATGTTGTCGTCAAGGGCTTATATAGGAAGGGAGAGGAGGGTGTGTTTGAAAAGTTTTATAGCCCTTTTCCCTTCACAGGGGAGGGCCACTGATTGAGCAGAGCCCTATCTTATGAAAACCCAAATGTCACATTTTAGAAGCTAAAATCACATTTCATCCCATCACAAATAATTTCATATTCAAACATCTGAATTGAACAACAATTCCATGTGAATCCGATAACTCTGATGTGTAGACTTTCCACTGTAGAGTTTATGTCATCTTATCATTGATGAGAATGTCTCAGATGACAACCAAACTGACATCTTATTCATTAAGTACCACCGCATATGTTCAATTGTTCGGATTACCAGAATATAGTTCATTTCCCCCCACATTCTGACATTCCCAGAATCTCTATATTAACCAAGGGTTTTGCAATTGTAACCTTAGTAGTGTAGAGAGAGGGAAAAGGGGGGAAGACGTATTTATGACTGTCATAAACCAACCCCCCCAGGCCAACGTCATGACACTCTCTACACTCGCCAGTTTTAGATTTAGCCAGCACCATGTTCAGATTAGCCTTAACGTCGGTAGCCCTGCCCCCCGGTAAACAGTGTATGATCGCTGGATGATTCGTTTTATGTCTAATACTGCAGGTAATGGAGTCGCCAATGACTTGGGTTTACAATTTGTCAGAGCTAATGGTGAGAAGCTTCGGCGTCTCAGACCCGGAGGAGTGGAGACCTACGAAGGCTCGGCCTCAGACTCCGACTCGCTGCTTAATGTGGACACAGACGCTGTTTCATCCTTTCCTACACTGAAATTACCCTTGCCTAACGATTGCGTCTGAAGCTGGGCTTGTAGCACAGCTATCCTCGCCGTAAGGCGATCGTTCTCCTGTATATTATGAGTACAGCGACTGCAATTAGAAGGCATCATGTTAATGTTACTACTTAGCTTCGGCTGTTGGAGGTCCTGACGAACCATGTCCAGATAAAATGTCCGGAGTGAAAAAGTTGAGTGAAAAACAGTTGAGTCAGGGAAAAACTAAAAAATAGAAATGGTAATTAAAAAGTAAAAACCATAAAGTTGTCATGTAGAAAAGTAAGGTTGGCAATAAAACGCACAGCAACACGTAAACAAGTCTGCAAGTTGTGCAGACCACTGCCAGAGAGGTTTTCCTCTCTTATCTATCAATTGAATTAATCCATAAAGGCTTGTGAAACAAAATGTAAGATCCTCAATTTTGTGTCTCATTAACTCAATATTTAACTAGGGCTAATCAAGTTTTTCCAAGGGCTAATCAAGTTTTTGTATTATACAGATATCGTCACATAGCAAACTACTGTTGATTCAAATCAGAAGAATATGAGTCTTACACATCAGTGAACTCTTAGTGCAGGACAGGTCATTTGTGGGGCTGGATATGTTGTTTTACCAGGGCAGCTTCTGGTTGGGCAGGAAGCTAGGCCCTGAGACCCACTATCTGTGAGACAGAATGTGGAGGGCTCTCCAGTGAGCGGAGAAGAATTAGTGGGGAAAATACTGGGTTGGTGAGGAAGACCATTAGACAGGGCAGCCATTCCCTCTCCTCTCTAGAAAACCCAATACCACTGTGTCCATGCTTTGTCAGCTGGATAATGGGTCTTATTATGATAATAGCAGCAGTTTCCTCCTCATGTTAGGTGTAATTCTGCTGTGACGTGAGCAAGTCCCTTTGTGGAAGGGTGCCACTTGCATAGACACATTCAAGCATGTTTGGTGTAGCAATTCCATGGCACTTCAGTGATGATTTGTTTTTGTATTTTACATGCCGCTACAAATCAGGTGCTAGAAATGGAAACAGTAGTTCAAGGTTGTTGAAGTAAAACAAACCATGTCTTGTGAATACCTATGCCACAATATAGAGCCATTTGTTTTGTTCTCCATGTCGACGTATTGATCGTCATGAAGAAGATTGTTTAAAAATGTGTTTGATTGTTCTAATTGTCAACACAAACAACCCCTGTCTTAGTTGATTGGTCAGAGTTACTCACAGGGACCCAGAGCTGGTGAATGAGAGTAGCTGTGTGTGAAAGCAGCACCAGTGATAATGAAGGAGGAGGTGGTGGATGTTACAGCTAGTTCCCAGACCCAGAGGAGCTGTCCAAGGAGCTTCTTGCCTATCTCTGTGTCTGTCTGGGGAGCAGCATCTGTCACAACACCCTCATCAACAGACTACATGACAACTGGATGTCTAGGGAGCGAGTTTGTACAATATTCAATTAGTTTCAATACATCCTTACTTCAGGCTAGTTGTTCAACCAAGAGTTGTTCAACTGACTATCAAGGGTCATAGCGAATTGATTGGACTGCTGGAGGCTGAGAAGTTGAACAGAGAGTAGTCTGGGGGGAAGTTTAGAGTCTTCTTCTGTGGGCGGGTGGGATATGACCCATACATTGTTGTGCGTCACAACTGACGGTGCAGACAGCTGACATTATCAAAGGCCTCCCAAAACATGACTTGAGACTGACCCACCATGTCACCGATGATGCGCCCAGTACACAGTCCAACACGGACTGGACCCTTGGAATTATCTTCCTCCCCTCCCTCTAAAGTTATTACCTGATTATATTACCTGATGATATTACCAGGAAACTCATATGCACAGAATAGGGTTTGAACATGTTTATCAAATGAAAACTGTGTGAGAAATTATTTTCTTCCAGAAGCTTTGTTTCACTGTTGTTAAACTGCATTCCTAGGATGTGTATTTCTACTCTGATGCCCACATGCTTGTCCTCTCTGTTCATTGAGCCTCATTTTCAGAAACCACACCGCAAAGCCCACAGTTTCCCACCGCTCATCTCTTTCAAACTCTATGCTGCATCGCCACCATGTGGCTTAAACAGGGTAGTGTTAAAGTCATGCCCTTTGTCACACACTTTGTCAAGCTCTCTTGACAAATTACGCGTCACAGTGATAGAAGACAGGGTGTCACCAATATGAGATAAGACATAACCCTTTATAAGACAGCTCCTCATACAGGTTGTGGGATGAGGTTTAGTATGGAGGTGGTGGATCATCAATCACTATGACACATTGTCCTGCTCTCCCTGGCTGCCCAACCTCTGACGTACACAATTACAATCAATAAGACCGAAAATAAGAGGAGGGCACTCTGCCAGGCTTGAGCCTTGTTGAGTAAGTTATTATAAAAGCGCTGAGGTCAGTGGTTTCCCTGCACTATAAAAGGGCTTCAATTACATTAAACTGCTAGTTGAAGCTAAATGTATCATGAGGCGATTAAAGACATTGGGCCTGAGCCAAAATGGTGACGAGAAAGCAAATTCAGTTTGACCAAGTCTGTGGTAGGTGAGAAAGGGCTACTGTATGCATATAAACTGTAAGCAGAGGCCTCTCTATAGACATTATCTGAAAGTGTAGACCTGCAACACACAGTGGCATACATGCGTACTGTGCAGTGCACACATACAGTATTACACAACTGTTTTAATCTTGCTAAAATATTCTGCTTTGAATTTATTGAATAAATGGGCAGGGTTAATTAAAATTAACTATGTTACTTAGAAAGTTTCCCATCTCTCTGGACATCCATTGACCAAAGGTAACACCATCAAATATTACCACACGAACATAGCTTTCACACTTTTTAAAACTCAAAACACACCAGTTTCTCTGCTCTGTCCATCTCCATTCCGCCTACAAGAGGAAGCTATTCAATAATACAACGCATTCATATTATATTCATAATGCACCATGATGAACACTGGAGTCTGCTGGGTTTCATTTCATGGCCTAATTTGCCTTCCTGCATGTCAGTTCTGAATGAAACTTTATTATTTGATCTGGATATCCTCCAATTGGAGTTTCCAAAGACGTTCAAGATTTTTAAGATGAACTCTGAAATTGCTGCGCATGGCATTGAACTTAAAATAATCATAACCCATTGGCCTTTAATTGTGCCCATCAAAATGAGGATTTCTATATCAAAAGAGAGGAGTGAGATGAAGAGCTACACAATTTGTCTTCAAATTGTGCATTAGTGACCAGTTTGGTACTGTGAGGGCCCAGGGCATTTTCTCATAATCTATTATCACATATACTCAATTCCAAATGACCCTCATCCATAGTGAATGTACACACCATTACTTAGCCACGTTTCACTGTCTCAAATGTAATGTCAGGTTCAGCTATTCCACAAGGAGAGAGTGAGATGATGGCCACATTCAATGGAAATACATTTGAAATAAGAGAAGGCTCAGAGACAGTGATAACACTCAGAGCCCAAACATGTGATACCTGTCAAACCCCTCAGGGTGGCAGCAAAGAGCCATGCATCTCCAAAATTCCACCCTACATAAGACCACAAATCAAGTCAGTGTTGTTAAGGAACTATTTGTTCGTTTTTCCTTTTGCTACATTGCCAGCTTTATTATATACATTTTTTATAGAAAGTTAATCTTCTTAAGATAAGTTAATAAATTTCCAGTAGGAGGGTTACAGAGGTAAGAGCCCTAAGACGCTTTGGAATCACAGAAAATCACTAAGGTGTTGTAAATGTGTGTATTTTTCTGCTTTACAGGTGAGGATGCTTTGATTTGTTTGATTGGTATGTGTCGTCTTGCAGTAAGAATACTTTTACACTGTGTTGGAATGACCAAGAAAGACGACTTTTACACTGTGTTGTACTGACCAGCGAAGAGGCCTTTTACACTGTGTTGGAATGACCAGCGAAGAGGCCTTTTACACTGTGTTGTAATGACCAGGGAAGAGGCCTTTTACACTGTGTTGTACTGACCAGCGAAGAGGCCTTTTACACTGTGTTGGAATGACCAGCGAAGAGGCCTTTTACACTGTGTTGGAATGACCAGGGAAGAGGCCTTTTACACTGTGTTGTACTGACCAGCGAAGAGGCCTTTTACACTGTGTTGTACTGACCAGCGAAGAGGCCTTTTACACTGTGTTGTACTGACCAGGGAAGAGGCCATTTACACTGTGTTGTACTGACCAGCGAAGAGGCCTTTTACACTGTGTTGGAATGACCAGCGAAGAGGCCTTTTACACTGTGTTGTACTGACCAGGGAAGAGGCCTTTTACACTGTGTTGAAATGACCAGCGAAGAGGCCTTTTACACTGTGTTGGAATGACCAGCGAAGAGGCCTTTTACACTGTGTTGTAATGACCAGGGAAGAGGCCTTTTACACTGTGTTGGAATGACCAGCGAAGAGGCCTTTTACACTGTGTTGGAATGACCAGGGAAGAGGCCTTTTACACTGTGTTGTAATGACCAGGGAAGAGGCCTTTTACACTGTGTTGGAATGACCAGCGAAGAGGCCTTTTACACTGTGTTGTACTGACCAGCGTAGAGGCCTTTTATACTGTGTTGTAATGACCAGCGAAGAGGCCTTTTACACTGCGTTGGAATGACCAGGGAAGAGGCCTTTTACACTGTGTTGTACTGACCAGCGAAGAGGCCTTTTACACTGTGTTGTAATGACCAGCGAAGAGGCCTTTTACACTGTGTTGTACTGACCAGCGAAGAGGCCTTTTACACTGTGTTGTACTGACCAGCGAAGAGGCCTTTTACACTGTGTTGTACTGACCAGCGAAGAGGCCTTTTACACTGTGTTGTAATGACCAGCGAAGAGGCCTTTTACACTGTGTTGTACTGACCTGCGAAGAGGCCTTTTACACTGTGTTGTAATGACCAGCAAAGAGGCCTTTTACACTGTGTTGGAATGACCAGGGAAGAGGCCTTTTACACTGTGTTGGAATGACCAGCGAAGAGGCCTTTTACACTGTGTTGAAATGACCAGGGAAGAGGCCTTTTACACTGTGTTGGAATGACCAGCGAAGAGGCCTTTTACACTGTGTTGGAATGACCAAGAAAGACGACTTTTACACTGTTTTGGAATTGCCAGCGAAGAGGCCTTTTACACTGTGTTGTAATGACCAGCGAAGAGGCCTTTTACACTGTGTTGTAATGACCAGGGAAGAGGCCTTTTACGCTGTGTTGAAATGACCAGGGAAGAGGCCTTTTACACTGTGTTGTAATGACCAGGGAAGAGGCCTTTTACACTGTGTTGTACTGACCAGGAAGAGGACTTTTACACTGTGTTGGAATGACCAGGGAAGAGGCCTTTTACACTGTGTTGAAATGACCAGGGAAGAGGACTTTTACACTGTGTTGTAATGACCAGGGAAGAGGCCTTTTACACTGTGTTGGAATGACCAGCGAAGAGGCCTTTTACACTGTGTTGTAATGACCAGGGAAGAGGCCTTTTACACTGTGTTGTAATGACCAGCGAAGAGGCCTTTTACACTGCGTTGGAATGACCAGGGAAGAGGCCTTTTACACTGTGTTGTACTGACCAGCGAAGAGGCCTTTTACACTGTGTTGTAATGACCAGCGAAGAGGCCTTTTACACTGCGTTGTACTGACCAGCGAAGAGGCCTTTTACACTGTGTTGTACTGACCAGCGAAGAGGCCTTTTACACTGTGTTGTACTGACCAGCGAAGAGGCCTTTTACACTGTGTTGTAATGACCAGCGAAGAGGCCTTTTACACTGTGTTGTACTGACCTGCGAAGAGGCCTTTTACACTGTGTTGTAATGACCAGCAAAGAGGCCTTTTACACTGTGTTGGAATGACCAGGGAAGAGGCCTTTTACACTGTGTTGGAATGACCAGCGAAGAGGCCTTTTACACTGTGTTGAAATGACCAGGGAAGAGGCCTTTTACACTGTGTTGGAATGACCAGCGAAGAGGCCTTTTACACTGTGTTGGAATGACCAAGAAAGACGACTTTTACACTGTTTTGGAATTGCCAGCGAAGAGGCCTTTTACACTGTGTTGTAATGACCAGCGAAGAGGCCTTTTACACTGTGTTGTAATGACCAGGGAAGAGGCCTTTTACGCTGTGTGGAAATGACCAGGGAAGAGGCCTTTTACACTGTGTTGTAATGACCAGGGAAGAGGCCTTTTACACTGTGTTGTACTGACCAGGGAAGAGGACTTTTACACTGTGTTGGAATGACCAGGGAAGAGGCCTTTTACACTGTGTTGAAATGACCAGGGAAGAGGACTTTTACACTGTGTTGTAATGACCAGGGAAGAGGCCTTTTACACTGTGTTGGAATGACCAGCGAAGAGGCCTTTTACACTGTGTTGTAATGACCAGGGAAGAGGCCTTTTACACTGTGTTGAAATGACCAGCGAAGAGGCCTTTTACACTGTGTTGGAATGACCAGGGAAGAGGCCTTTTACACTGTGTTGGAATGACCAGCGAAGAGGCCTTTTACACTGTGTTGTTCTGACCAGCGAAGAGGCCTTTTACACTGTGTTGTAATGACCAGCGAAGAGGCCTTTTACACTGTGTTGTACTGACCAGCGAAGAGGCCTTTTACACTGTGTTGAAATGACCAGGGAAGAGGCCTTTTACGCTGTGTTGAAATGACCAGGGAAGAGGACTTTTACACTGCGTTGGAATGACCAGGGAAGAGGCCTTTTACACTGTGTTGGAATGACCAGCGAAGAGGCCTTTTACACTGTGTTGTACTGACCAGCGAAGAGGCCTTTTACACTGTGTTGTACTGACCAGCGAAGAGGCCTTTTACACTGTGTTGTAATGACCAGCGAAGAGGCCTTTTACACTGTGTTGGAATGACCAGGGAAGAGGCCTTTTACACTGTGTTGTAATGACCAGCGAAGAGGCCTTTTACACTGTGTTGTAATGACCAGGGAAGAGGCCTTTTACACTGTGTTGTACTGACCAGGGAAGAGGCCTTTTACACTGTGTTGGAATGACCAGGGAAGAGGTCTTTTACACTGTGTTGGAATGACCAGGGAAGAGGCCTTTTACACTGTGTTGAAATGACCAGGGAAGAGGACTTTTACACTGCGTTGGAATGACCAGGGAAGAGGACTTGTACACTGCGTTGGAATGACCAGGGAAGAGGACTTTTTCTCACCATTACCAGTTCATCAGCTGGTAATGTCTAACTAAACTCGTCGACAGACCTTCTCAACAAGCTGATAACCTAGGAAGTCTTTGTTGCTCAGTCCAATTTTGTTGTCATGATTATTTTATAAAGTTTGGCATATGAAAGTGAACTATGCAAAGAAATCCCGCAACTTTTACGCAAATATTTAGAAATGAATAGCAACCTCACCATCAGTAAAATAGACTGTTAAATTATACATCAACAACACCGATGTATCAACCTAGATGTATCACTTAATTGAATAAACTCTCCCTACCAACCAGGCTCCTTGGCACTGAGAAGTGGCTGTACGTATGTCTGTGTGCCAGTGGTTGTTGTCGTACAACAGCCCTCGCCATATGTCTCCAACACCACACCCCTCACAGTACAGCGGCCTGGTCAACCATGGTGACGTCACACCCCCAGACCCACCCAGCCATCCCAGACCCACAGGGACCCATTTATCATGTTGAATGGATATCCTAAAGACAACATTAAACAGACTTCCCAAGGCCGGCGTTGTGCTGCTCTGATTTGAAGGCCCCCTTTGTACAAATCGTTGGAAAGCCCTGTGTACTCCGTAGAGTAAAGCAGGTCTGTGTACTCCGTAGTGTAAAGCAGGCCTGTGTACTCCGTAGTGTAAAGCA
Source organism: Oncorhynchus clarkii lewisi (assembly GCF_045791955.1). Taxonomy (NCBI): domain Eukaryota; kingdom Metazoa; phylum Chordata; class Actinopteri; order Salmoniformes; family Salmonidae; genus Oncorhynchus; species Oncorhynchus clarkii. The sequence continues at coordinate 24,058,149 of NC_092172.1, read as the reverse complement.
GGCCTGTGTTCACATATACATACTGTATATACATTCCAGAAGGGCCATCACTGAGGCCTAATTGTAATTGACAGACAAAGCTTGTACCAGTATGTTTGATAAAGAGGATCATCTTGATGTGCTCTTAAAGGAGATGTGCTGCACAAAGGTTTCATTGTCATATAACTCATTAGTGCGGAGTTCAAGGGATCTCCATGAGGAATAAACTGGTTTGCACTGGTTGGCAGAGCCTCTTATTGTGGGAACGTGCGTCTTGTGATCACACATGTATTAAGGTCACAATAAGGTTTTATGTGGAGCCAGTATTCATAGAGTGTGTATGGTCGTTGGTTGATTCTACCTTCCTATATAAGTAATTGTGGCTTTGCATTTCTGGATAGTCCAGGTAATATCATCCAGCCAGTGATACAACCACCTGACCACACTGCTTACCATATTCCTGCTGTAGACATATACAGTTCACATGATAACATCCCATCGTTTCATACACCCAGTAGTTTGTTTGGTTCTGCTGTTATCGTAGTGCTGAGGACAGTTCTTTCCATTAGTGTGTATGGTCCACTAGGTAGTGTACACAGCAACACAGAGGCTTTGCTTTGCTGAGCACAGTGAGGCAGGGCACCATTAGCATGGTCCTACCTTCCCTCAGACACCATCCCCACCAAAGACACAGAGGGTCACATGCTTCCAGTATATTGTCTTCCAGCCACACTTTCAAGATCAAAGCCCTGCTCAGCCTTGTGTCTCTGGAGAAATGGAGGCACCACGAGCCGCCTTCCTGAGCCAGGGCCTCTGTTCTCTGCTTTGACACGGTTAACTATTACCGTAGGCTAGAGAAATCACCTCCCCGCCCCTCGTGCTACACCTTAACAGGCTTTCTGTAGCACCACACACCACCCTGCCTTGTGCCTCTCTCTCCCCACAAACAGAGGTGCACTTGTGTGGCTCATCACAAGGATGCACTTGTTGAGAAAACTGTACATTTAATGAATGAACGCTATAGGTTATGTTTTAAATAGCGAGCTGCTGAGGTATATCTTGGTTGAGTTCAGTGGACAGATTTAAACAGAGTGGAAGCTCAATGAATTCCTCACATGTACTCAAGCAAACGAAAGGGTGAGAGAAGGGAATGCTTCACCAATCATAAAACAGGTTCATTGCCTTGGAGAGAAACAACATCACAGGGAATGAACATTTCAATGGAAATTATTCAGTAGAATCTCAGACAAACTTTCTGTATTCTGTTTGCAGACAAAATGTAGATTTGTCCAGGTCTGCAGCAGCAGTATCATCCCTGTGCTTTCTGAAAGGTGCTGTGTTGCTCAAAGGAACAATGTGGTGGGTTTACTTTAATATGAACAAAGCCTTTGTCTGAGGCACACACACTGAGAGAGGTCCAAAGGTCCAGCAGCAGCTTTGAACTACCAGGTCAAAGACATCACAGAACCCGCGGGCCGTGCTTCGCATTCATGTGTTACCTCACACAGGATTCCCGTCACATTTGTCCTTTTGATTGTCATCCATTTCTTTAAAGACCTGGCTGTAACCATAGGTCAACAGTAGTCTTTTATGTGGAGAAACCAACCCTGTCTTCTCACTCTCCTTCTGCCCTTCAGGGTAACAACTGCACAGGGAACTGCGCAGGGGCACAGGCTTCCACTAGTTAGTAGGGTTCCCTGCTAGTTCTACTGTAAAGAAATGATTGAAATTCTACACAGTGGTCAAACAAGAGGTTGAATCTCAAAAAAGAGAATCCCTTTCATTAAAATACATTTGTAACCAGGTTTCTGCTCATATCAATAGAGAGAGGAGCATGGATCTGAACCCGACTGCCATAAAATATGCAAAGCCAACCCACCACACAGAATAGCTGAAAACACAGGCTCTTTTGATGTTAAGTCCTTTGGTTGTGCACATCTTCATTCAAGTAGCCTGTGGATGTTTTAACCTTCTGTAAAACTCGCTCCAGTGTGGCTCTCTCCCTCTCCACATCAGAGCAGTGTAGTGCCGCAGTCCTGCCCATGATTTTTATTTCTTGAGTGCCACATCTCTCCTCTCCGTGGTTCACCATGCATGACCACCGCAGCGATACGCTGTCCTCCACCTTCCTCACAGGGGCCCTTGGTGTCCCTCGTCTCTCCATCTGGGTCACAGTAGAAATGGGCGAAAAAGACCTCCCTGTACTCCTCTTTAGAAGTAGAGACCTCAGACATGAACAGCTGACTTCAGTCTGTGTCATCTGTCCTCTAAGAAGGCAGATGGTTCATGATTAACAAAGGGCTGTTTTAATACCTGATGGAGTAACCCTGAATTGAACCATGGAGTAACCGTTTAATATCACCTAGATATACAGGTATGTAGGTAAAGGCAGGCACTGTAAAAGCAGCCTTTGGATTTGTATGTAGGGTTTTACATTGCACTGGCTTTCAGGGTATCTGTACATTTCTATTTCCCACTCAACAACTCACCTATAGACAGGAAGATGTTAAAGCAGGCTTTCAGAGCAGATCCTGGAGGTGAAGGACTGTTTTGATGAGGCCTGTTCCACTATTTGTGTTAATTCAGGACTCACATTGTGCCTTTGGCAAGGTTCACTGCTTTTCTATAGTCTCCCTCAGCTCCATCATGGAGAATTACAGCTTTAAAGCACTCATGTCCTTCACCAAAGTCAAATATTAACTTGTGGGGAGCGTTAGGTTTTCTTTATACTAAAAGAGAGGGAGATGTTATAACAAACACACACACAGGGGTGCACACACACACACACAAACACACAAGATGCACATGAGAGTACTAATCAATCTAACCTGGAACACAAATATCCTGTGACTGGAGGCTACCAGCGCCTAGGAGAATGTTTGTTGTGCTGTATTGACTGTCAAAAGGTTTTTGATTCTCAGATGAGAGAAAGCAAAGCCCCGTTCCTCAGAAAACAAGAACACACAATGTGTGAAGTAGTGTAGGAGGAGAGTCAGAGAGGTGAGCAGAGGAATACGTTTGACCAATTCCCAGGAGTCAAATAGAAAGGATCTCGCTGGGAATTAAGAACTCTGCACTTCTGTGGAAGTAAACAGATAGGGAATATTAGCCTACTTCGGTCAAAAGAGGAGGGAAACCACACTCTCCATACTAGTATACAGCGCTGGAATGGAGAATGGTGTGTTTTTTCTTTGTCTCTCTGGGTTGTATAGGGCAACAGACAGGGCTGAGGTGGGCACACACAGAGTCAGAGCAGAGTGGGGGCTGTTAGGTGTCCTTCATGTTGGAGATGTTACACTGACAGGAGCCTCTCTGTATTAGTATTCACTGGCCATAACAAGCCTTTGATGTGCCCGCTGTTCTCTTCACCCACCAACCCGCGGCATCAACATTTAATGAGACCTGATATCTGGCTTTTTAAAAGACGTGAATATTTCAGACAAAAGCAAATTGCATTCACTATACCAACAGACCATCGAGGGTGGACAGGGTTGGTTTCAGTGCCACCTGTGTGTTGTTGGGCATGATGCATCCTTCTGTGTGTAATGGGACATGTTCATTAAGCAGACCGCTATACACCCTGCACGTCACGCCTGCCTGATACTGCCTGAAGGGAAACACTGATGCATCATTTATAACTGCAGGTCAGGCTGTGCATATTATCTCAACAAAGATTGCAATACTCCCTATCGCTTTTTATTAGTAAACATGTCTTGATCTCTAATACTTTATAACAATGATAGCATTTAAAAAAAATGTTGCCCACAAATATCAACCCAATCCAAAAGATGTCTCAGAGACAAACAGCACCTATTCTAATGACACTTGAATCTCCACCCATTTCTCTTTAGAATGCCTGGTATTGGATTGAATGATCACTGGAATCCACCTCCTTCCTGGCAGTGTTCCGGGTCACTAGAAGTGAGGAGCGGGGACACTGTGCAGGTGTTTAAACTGCCATGATGTAATTGGCCACTGGGGGGAAGGAGACAAGAGCTCCACAGTCACTGATTTGATCCCTTGGTTATTGATTTCTCAGTCTGGTTCTAACAGAAATAATTGCCACATGTAATGTATTATTCAATTACAAGACACTGCTCTCAAGTTCTGGTTTGATGGTCCTTTTTGATTCACTGAGGCCTATAGATAATTCAACACTGTCACCCCATTAAGACGCTGATATTAAAAAGCATGCGTTAATGCTGCCTATTTATTAGCGCCTGTGCCTTTCGCCTGCCTCAAACTTTCCTATCTCTGGCCTTTGTATATTTCAGGGAAGTTAGATTAACTTTGAGCGAGTACATTCCATCTTTTACATATTTACTGTATACCTCTTGTATTTCTGGTTAGTCAAGTGTGTGGTGAAGTTACAGGCCAAACTACCCGTGGGTGCAATAGCATGATATGGGGATCTGAGATAATCTACCTTTCAGAATTTACCAAGGCTGGCAAGGTCTGGTAAAAAATGGGCCTCAGCACTGAGGGAAATAGACTTTTCTTTGGTATGTAATGATAGAGTATGTGACGTGGACATACTGCAAAGTAAAACATGACAACAGTTTAGCAGCTGGATCCATCATGTTGCACATCCTATTTGATGTGCTCCGGCAAAGTTCTGCCCAAACTCTCCACGGTACCCTTGTAGAGTGTCAGAGGGCATTCAGTGCTGTTGAAACACTGTTGAACAAGTTCATTGGAGCTGACAAGACATTTTAGATATGCAGTTTGAAGGGAGCTGTTTTTTTCCCTCCTCGCAGAACCTTTATGTTCAAATCCTCACTGTAATTGATCTTTCTTAGGGGATCATTACATCTAAACCCTTAGGAGAGAGAATAGTCCATTAACACTCCTCCCAGGCCAATCCTCCCAGTAGATTGATGCAAGTTTATGGGTCTGCAGTCTCTGTTGTCAGAGAGAAGTATTGAAATAGAGTCAGCAACCTTCCTCTGATGAAACCTTTCCCAGAGGACAAAAGCTGTCCCAGAACCTGTCGGTAACATCCATTAATGATCCACTGTTCAGGTCTAACTGACTCGTTGGCATGTGCACATCATGCATGCTTGTACCACTGCTCACTACAGAGAGAATGCACTGTGTGATGATTTGTTGATGCTCTGGAGCCGTGACTCCACTGTTTGCTTCCATTCCCAAGACCGTGACCCCACTGTCTACCTCCATACCCAAGCCTGTGAACCCAATGTCTGCCTCCATACCCAAGCCTGTGAACCCAATGTCTGCCTCCATACCCAAGCCTGTGAACCCACTGTCTGCCTCCATACCCAAGCCTGTGAACCCAATGTCTGCCTCCATACCCAAGCCTGTGAACCCAATGTCTGCCTCCATACCCAAGCCTGTGACCCCACTGTCTACCTCCATACCCAAGCCTGTGAACCCAATGTCTGCCTCCATACCCAAGCCTGTGAACCCAATGTCTGCCTCCATACCCAAGCCTGTGAACCCAATGTCTGCCTCCATACCCAAGCCTGTGACCCCACTGTCTACCTCCATACCCAAGCCTGTGAACCCAATGTCTGCCTCCATACCCAAGCCTGTGAACCCAATGTCTGCCTCCATACCCAAGCCTGTGACCCCACTGTCTGCCTCCATACCCAAGCCCGTGACCCCACTGTCTGCCTCCATACCCAAGCCTGTGACCCCACCGTCTACCTCCATACCCAAGCCCGTGAACCCACTGTCTGCCTCCATACCCAAGCCTGTGAACCCACTGTCTGCCTCCATAACCAAGCCCGTGACCCCACTGTCTACCTCCATACCCAAGCCTGTGAACCCACTGTCTACCTCCATACCCAAGCCTGTGAACCCACTGTCTACCTCCATACCCAAGCCTGTGACCCCACTGTCTGCATCCATACCCAAGCCTGTGACCCCACTGTGTGCCTCCATACCCAAGCCTGTGACTCCACTGTCTACATCCATACCCAAGCCTGTGACCCCACTGTCTGCCTCCATACCCAAGCCTGTGACCCCACCGTCTACCTCCATACCCAAGCCCGTGAACCCACTGTCTGCCTCCATACCCAAGCCTGTGAACCCACTGTCTGCCTCCATAACCAAGCCCGTGACCCCACTGTCTACCTCCATACCCAAGCCTGTGAACCCACTGTCTACCTCCATACCCAAGCCTGTGAACCCACTGTCTACCTCCATACCCAAGCCTGTGACCCCACTGTCTGCATCCATACCCAAGCCTGTGACCCCACTGTGTGCCTCCATACCCAAGCCTGTGACTCCACTGTCTACATCCATACCCAAGCCTGTGACCCCACTGTCTGCCCTCATACCCAAGCCTGTGACCCCACTGTCTACCTCCATACCCAAGCCTGTGACCCCACTGTCTGCCTCCATACCCAAGCCCGTGTTCAAAGATGTTGTGAAAACACTTTGGGACTCCCGTGAGGAAGCTAACCCTATGTGTTCATGATGTACAGACACAATTTTAGAGGCCACTTCTAAAACGCTTCTCTTGTTTCCCATCATGTTTCCACTGGAGGAGTGAGAGGTGAAAAACAACAAGGTGACTTACATCGCAAAGAAGAACTGCTACTAGAGTAGGGTAAATGAAGAACATTTTGACCTTTGAAAATATCTATGCATACAAAATCAATTTTCATTTATTACTATCACAATCTGAAACCAGAAATTCTGAATTGTCAGGAGCCTTTACTTGCAAATAATAGTGGAACCTTTGACATGGCTCCTGCAATATTCACACAAAGGTAGCCTGTATCTATTCATATCTAAACTCTTAAAAGTGATACCAGTGCCTTGTTCAATCCCACAGACAGATCCATTCTAGTGATTTATATAAATCTCTATTATTGCTCTGCAGCGCTGCAACACAGTTTTAATGATGAGGCGTTCACATACACTTGTTTTCAGCTTGGCTTTCCAGTCATGGTGTCTCAATACCCACTAGTGTTAATATTTATTATCAGGCTTAATTGGTTTGATGTCGCTACACATGCTCAGTGGGCTGGCTATGTTGAGCTGGACTTGGTGTTGTTTCATAGTTTTCATTATCATGACTGCTGAGAACTGTTCATTAAAGTTTCACATTCCATTTTCATTAGGATGAAACTCATTCTGTAAATGAACGGGATGCTGAGGAAGAGTCAAACCCTGCGAGCGATCACAGGGGAGCCACTGAGTCTGTATTAATTATCAGGAATATGAGCTCGATCGAAGATGTTAATTGCACCGATGATTGGTTATGTAGGGAATTGGCATGCATTTTATGCAGGGATATTAAAAATGAATTTTTAAACAAAGGGATCTTAAAATAATATCTAATCTACAGAGAAAACCCACATCAAAAGCATAACTCAAAGCTTTGAAATGTATCTTTGCGGTCCGAAATGTTAAATACGAGCCCTGCCGAATGTTTCACTCGATTCAAGTTTGTCGAGGGGAAAAACAAAACATGAGTGTAGTTAATTAACAGTTATTAAAAGCCTTTTCAACTTTAATTTGACTTTCAAATATTAGCATTTCTACATAAACTATGCTGCTGGCATCTGCAAATGAGCTCTGGTATAGCTCTGCTAATTGGTGCTCATTGTGCTCCCGTGTCACCTTTGATAATCTGCACAATGACATTAATAACTCATCCATATTAGATTACATTAGGTTTTCAGTGTGCTAGCCTCACTTGTATTCTACAGTACATGTATGATATCTTATATTGCATATAGTTTTCTCTATATTTGTCTTTTTGACAGTGATAACAAACAGTAATTATGAACAGTAATAATTGGAGAGTGTTTTAATGACTTTCAGAGGGAATTAAGATTTTTTACAGTACTGAATAAAACCCATCTCTAATTAGGTATGCTAGGGCACTGTTTTCTTACAGTATGCTAGGGCACTGTCTTCTTACGGTATACAGTATATTTGGATAGTATTCAGACCCCTTCCTTTTTTTTCTACATTTTGTTACTTTACAACCTTACTCTAAAATGGATTAAATAAAATAAAATCCTCATCAATGTAGACACAATACCCCATAACGACAAAGTGAAAATTAGTTTTCAGCATTTATTAAAATGTATTAAACGAAATACCTTATTTACATAAGTATTCAGACCCTTTGCTATGAGACTCGAAATTGAGCTCAGGTGCATCCTGTTTCTATTGATCATTCTTGAGATGTTTCTAAGACTTGATTGGAGACCACCTGTGGTAAATTCAATTGATTGGACATGAATTGGAAAGGCACCCACCTGTCTATATACTGTAAGGTCACACAGTTGACAGTGCATGTCAGAGCAAAAACCAAGCCATGAGGTCAAAGGAATTGTCCGTAGAGCTCCGAGACAGGATTGTTTTGAGGCACAGGGAAGGGTACCAACACATTTCTGCAGCATTGAAGGTCCCAGCATTGAACACAGTGGCCTCCATCATTCTTAACCCTTGTGTGGTGTTCGGGTCTGTGGGACCCATTTTCAATGTGTCTAAAAGAAAAATGATACAATGATACTTTTTCAACCTGAGACTCATTGGTCTTGGCTCATTTCGGTGAAGAACATGTACAAATATTTTCATTGAGTGCACACTGTGCAGCCCCTACACATTTATATTACATATGTGGTGTTCGGGTCCACTGGACCCGAGGGTAACAAAAGAGTGGAAAAGTGTGTGTGTAGGTGAAAACAAGTAAAAAGTAAACAAAAAGGTTTGCTGTGTGCCTTCACTCTGTCTTCCTCCTCCGTGGGCCTGCTGTTTCAACATAGCACCAAGAACCCTGCCTGTCTGCCTGTCTCCCCCCTTTTCTCGCACTCTTTACCCTTTGTAGTATGTAAAACTGCACAATGTCTTGCGGGAACCTGCACAATGTTATTGTAATACATTATTTCGATACATTGTCAAAAATGCTGTGGGGTGCCAGGACAACAACCTCTCCCTCAACGTGATCACAACAGGTTGAGAGTTTCAAGTTCCTTGGTGTGCACATCACCAACAAACTAACATGGTCCAAACACACTAAGACAGTCATGAAGAGGGCACGACAAAGCCTATTCCCCCTCAGGAGACTGAAGGATTTGGAATAGGTCCTTATATCCTCGAAAGGTTCTACAGCTGCACCATCGAGAGCACTGGTTGCATCACTGCCTGGTATGGCAACTGCTCAGCCTCCGATTGCAAGGCACTACATAGGGTAGTGTGTACGGCCCAGTACATCACTGGGGCCAAGTTCCCTGCCATCCAGGACCTCTATACCAGGTGGTGTTAGAGGAAGGCCCTAAAAATTGTCAAAGACTCCAGCCACCCTAGTCATAGACTGTTCTCTCTGCTACTGCACGGCAAGCAGTACCGGAGCGCCAAGCTTAGGTCCAAGAGGCTTCTTAACAGCTTCTACCCCCAAGCCATAAGTCTCCTGAACACCTAATCAAAGGGCTACCCAGACCCCTATTTTACACTGCTGCTACTCTCTGTTAATGATCTATGCATAGCCACTTTAACTCTACCTACATGTACATATTACCTCAATTACCTCGAAAAACCTGTGCCCCTGCACATTGACTCTGTACCGGGGCCCCCTGTATATAGCCTCGCTATTGTTATTTTACTGCTGCTGTTTAATTATTTGTTACTTTTATTTGCTATTTTTTACTTTTTTAATCTTCTTAAAGAATTGTTGGTTAAGGGCTTGTAAGTAAGCATTTCACTGTAAGGTTTACACCTGTTGTATTCGGCGCATGTTACAAATAAAAATGTATTTGATTTGATTTGAACTGGCAGAGAACTTTTCCGTTCAACTTATTTCCAGGATTATCCGCTTCGATAACCGAGACACCAGACCAGCTCTGCGGCAGAGAGACAAGCTAGCTTCAATCAGGTCAGTGTGGGACAAGTTGGTGGACCGCCTTCCCCTGTTTTACAACCCTGGGCCCAACATTACTGTTGATGAGAAGCTTATGCCATTTAGGGGCCGCTGCCCCTTCAGGCAGTACATACCGTGTAAACCTGCAAAATATGGAATCAAGATCTGGGCCGCCTGTGATGCTGCTTCATCATATGCGTGGAACTTGCAAGTGTATACGAGGAAGCCAGATGGAGGAGCCCCTGAGAAGAACCAAGGGATGCAGGTTGTCCTGGACATGACACAGGGACTACGTGGCCACAACATCACATGCAATAACTTTTTTACTTCACACAAGCTGGGACACGAAAAAACAAGCCAGAGCTTCCACCTCAGCTGTTGAATACAAGAAACAGGCCTATCAATTCCTCTAAGTTTGTTTTCCCTAGTGACCTACGTGCCAAAGAAAGGCAAAAATGTGGTACTCATGAGTACGCTTCATAGGAATGGGAGAATCTGTGGCCAGGAACATCAAAAAACAGAAATCATAATGGATTACAATGTCACAAAAGGAGGGGTGGACCATTTAGACAAGCTGGTGACTGGCTACAGCTGCAGAAGAAGAACCCTACACTGGCCACTTGTGATATTCTTTAACATGTTGGACATATAGGCAGACAACGTTTGTCATCTGGATGGCGTTGAACCCAGATTGGAACAGAAGGAAGTTCCAGAGGAACTCGAGGCACTGGGCACGGCATTGGTAAGACCTCAAATCCACAGGAGGCAACATTTCCCAAGGACCCCAGCCTCTGCAGCCATCTTGAGGAGGATTCAGGAGGAGGATGCTGGTGCCCCATCCGCCTGACCCACAGGACCAACAACTCCAATACCGGAAGTAAGTGTGAGTGATATTGTTGCATGTGTGTGTGTCTGACTCTCCTACCTTGGTCTGCTGTAACTATATATGTGAGTGAGATGTTAGTAAAATTCCTGAACGAAGTGTTTACATCATTCTAGATTACAGTCGGTAGCAACAAGAAGAAGCGTTGTGAAATGTGTTGACCCAAGAAGGACAGGAAGACACAGTACACATGCATCAAGTGGAATAAATACATATGCAACAAACACACAGTAAAACTATGTCCCTCATGTGGTGTGTAGACTGGCCTTAATTTGTTTTCAATGGGGCTCATTTACAATTTCCATAAAATACTGCATGTAAAATGTGTCCTTCCAATTTGTTCAGTTCAAAGCAATAAACATCAATAACGAGGAAAACCTTGTTTCATTCATATGTGTTTAACATAAACATGATTTATTCCGCCCATGTCTTGATTATAATTGATTTCTGTTTACAATAAATCACATTTTATTTAAAAAAACGAATAGTGCTTTTATTGATAAACGTTATCTAGCAGAGGTAAATGGCAACTATTAATTGATATGAGTCAACATCTAAGTATTAAGTATTACGTATGCTTACATAAATTGTTATGGCTGTATTGTTTTAAAACCCCTCATAAGGTTGTGAGTCCATCAGACCCGCTAACATTGGGTGAATAACAAAAACATGAACGCCACACAAGGTTAAATGGAAGAAGTTTGGAACCACCAAGACTCTTCCTAGAGCTTGCCACCAGGCCAAACTGAGCAATTGGGGGAGAAGGGTCCTGGTCAGGGAGGTGACCAAGAACTCAATCGTCACTCTGACAGAGCTCCAGTTCCTCTGTGGAGATGGGAGAACCTTCCAGAAGGACAACCATCTCTGCAGCACTCCACCAATCAGGCCTTTATGGTACATTAGAGTGACCAGATGGAAGCCACTCCTCAGTAAAAGGCACATGACAGCCCGCCTAGAGTTTGCTAAAAGGCACATAAAGGACTATGAAAAACAAGATTCTCTGGTCTGATGAAACCAAGATTGAACTCTTTGGCCTGAATTCCAAGCGTCACGTCTGGAGGAAGCCTGGCACATCCCTACGGTGAAGCATGGTGGTGACAGCATCATGCTGTGTGGATGTTTTTCAGCAGCAGGGACTGGGAGACCAGTCAGAATAGAGAGAAAGATTAACGGAGCAAAGTACAGAGAGATCCTTGATGAAAACCTGCTCCAGATCGCTCAGGTCGTCAGACTGGGGCGAAGGTTCACCTTCCAACAGGAGAATGACCCTAAGCACATAGCCAAGACAACGCACGAGTGGCTTCGGGACAAGCCTCTGAATGTCCTTGAGTGGCCTAGCCAGAGCCCGGACTTGAACCCGATTGAACATTTCTGGAGAGACCGGAAAATAGCTGTGCAGCGACGCACCCCATCCAACCTGACAGAGCTTGAGAGGATCTGCAGAGAAGAATGGGAGGAACTCCCCAAATACAGGTGTGCCATGCTTGTAGAGTCATACACAAGAAGACTCAGGTCTGTAATCGCTGCCAAAGGTTCTTCATTTTGATCCTACCCTGAGTAAAGGGTCTGAATACTTATGTTAATGTGATATTTCATATATTTTTATTTGTATCTACATCTGTAAAAATGTCTAAAAATCTGTTTTTGCTTTATCTTTATGGGGTATTGTACGTAGATTGATGAGGGGTTTAAAACCTTTTTTTTTGTTTAGAATAGGGCTGTAACGTAACAAAATGTGGAAAAAGTCAAGGGGTCTGAATACTTTCCGAATGCACTGTACTAGGGCACTGTCTTGTTACGGTATGCTAGGGTAGTGTCGTTTTACATTATACTAGGGTACTGTCATTTTACAGTATGCTAGGGCACTGTCATTTTACGGTATGCTAGGGCACTGTTATTTTACGGTATGCTAGGGCACTGTTATTTTACGGTATGTTAGGGTACTGTTATTTTACGGTATGTTAGGGTACTGTTATTTTACGGTATGTTAGGGTACTGTTATTTTACGGTATGTTAGGGCACTGTCATTTTACGGTATGTTAGGGTACTGTTATTTTACGGTATGTTAGGGTACTGCTATTTTACGGTATGTTAGGGCACTGTCATTTTACGGTATGTTAGGGTACTGTTATTTTACGGTATGTTAGGGCACTGTCATTTTACGGTATGTTAGGGTACTGTTATTTTACGGTATGTTAGGGCACTGTCATTTTACGGTATGTTAGGGTACTGTTATTTTACGGTATGTTAGGGCCCTGTCATTTTACGGTATGTTAGGGTACTGTTATTTTACGGTATGTTAGGGTACTGTTATTTTACGGTATGTTAGGGCACTGTCATTTTACGGTATGTTAGGGTACTGTTATTTTACGGTATGTTAGGGCACTGTTATTTTACGGTATGCCCTTTAACCTGCAGAATAATATTCTGAATTTGAGGTTGTTTCTTATTGGAATCAAAACATGCAGTCAATATCAAACATATAACTGTGCTTTTATTTGTTTTCTCAAGTGCTAATTTATAAATCTTCCTCAAACTCATTTAGATTGACAGTAAATGCAGGTAATCTGAAATTAACTAATTAACATTAAAATGTTCTTTGTAGGCCAGGCCTACTTTTATCTGTTAAAATATCTAAATTGACCAAATGAGTCAAAGTCTACCCCCTCTCCAGTTCTTTCCTCCACCCCTTGCCTTTCCACCTCCCTCTCCCTGCCATCCCACCCTGTCAACAGTGATGTCGCCTAATGCCACTGATCAAACGCACCTGCCAAGCCCCGCCAACATTCCCAAGCATGTTAGCTAATTACCCTCAAAGCCTCCCAGACTCTACCCTTAATGGGGATTAACATCCTGACACAGAGGGGCAGGCTAGCACTACAATATAATGCTTTTATTTACTATTTTGGGGGAAATCTCCTGGGATACAGCAGATCATAAATTATTTAAGGAATTGAAAACTTCCAATTTCCACTTGGCTCGTGTTGCACTGTTCTGTGTATCCTGTGGCTTATTGCACCCCTCTTTATTCAGCGACTTTGTTATGGTAAATAATGGTGGTTAAAAATGGGTGGTGGGCGACATTGTCATAATCACTTCTTGCCACTGAGTGGAAAAGCTTATGAATTACAAGTTAATGGCACTTTATTATGTGAAGGCATGAAGGCAAGAACAACAAAGCCAAGCACTCATTATCCTCTTCTTTCAATGCAATTATACAAATGAGCCTTTAATCGTGCACTTATGGGAGAACTGAGATATTAAGTACCTTACAAATTGCCAATTACTTTGATGTTTAAAACAGTGTTGTGTGAAAGAATTGTATGGGGGAAACAAGGCAGACTGGTGGTATGCTAGCTGGTGTGCTTGGTGCTCTCACTTCCACTATTAATTTGAATTGAAATGTACCTCTATGGCTGTGTTTACACAGCCACCCTAATAACCAAAATCGGATTTTATTTCTATATCCAATATTTTCTGACTGTGCAAACTCAGTTTTACATGTGACCAATATTAGATTTGCGCATTCACACTGATGTAGCCTCTGAAGTAGTGCACAAATGCAATGCTCTGTCACTGTTCCTTTAAATATTGGGCTGGTTGTCATGGTACAGGAAGGTCATGTTCATAAAAAAACACTTCAGAGCAAAAAGATCTGATCAGGCGGTCCAGACAGAGGTCGCATATGGAGGATCGGGTTTGTATCAGGAATCAGATCCACATATGGAAATGGTATACAGTGCCTTCAGAAAGTATGAACTCTCCTTGACTTATTCCACATTTTGTTGTGTTACTACAGCCTGAATTCAAAATGGATTAAATAAAATAAAAACACACAATTCCCCATAATGACAAAGTGAACACATATTTTTAGACATCTTTGCAAATGTATTGTAAATTAAGTACATAAATATCTAATTTACACAAGTATTTACACCACTGAGTCAATAACTGTTAGAATCACCTTTGGCAGTGATTACAGCTGTAAGTCTTTGTGGGTAAGTCTCTAAGAGCTTGCAACACAACACCTACATTGTACAATATTTACAGATTATTATTTTTTAAATTCTTTAACTCTGACAAGTCTTGCCATAGATTTTCAAGCCAATTTAAGTCAAAACTGTAACTAGGCCACTCAGGAACATTCATTGCTAGCTTGTGTGAGCGGACCAAGTAATTGGGCGTCACTCTAAAGCGGGAAGGTGGAATAAACGAGTCAGGAGTAGGTTTTCTTGATTGAACACAGTTCTCTATTGAGGGCATTTGGTCAACACAAACACTCCAACATAATCAATGAAAATCTGAGCCCAGCCTGCCCTCTGGTGGTCCTTCCACATACCTTCCCCCTCAGGACCGAACCGGAGGGTCGCACTGTCTTGGTCGGTCGGGACAGCGCCTCTGCATTCCCGTTCCTCGATCCGGCCCTGTGGATGACATGGAAAGAGAACGGTTGTAAAGACAAAAACCATCTGGCTATTCTGTTGTTTTTGTTTCTCTTACCAGCCATCCACGTGAGGGGCGCATGGTCAGTAACTAATGCAAACCTCCGACCCAGTAGGTAGTACCGGAGATAATCGAGGGCCCACTTAATGGCTAAGGCCTCATTCTCTACGGTAGCATACCTCTGTTCCAGATCGCTGAGCTTCCTACTTATGAAGAGAATCTGCTTCGCCTTCACCCTGAGCTAGTATGGCCCCGAGCCCCGTATCCGAGGCGTCGACCTGCACAATGAACTCTTGTGAGAAGTCCGAAGCCTGTAGAACGGGATCAGAACACAGGCCATCTTTTAGTAATTGAAAGGCCTCTTCCGTCTCGTCTTTCCATTCTACCTGGTTTGGCAGGTTTTTCTTGATGAGGTTTGTGAGGGGGTTGGCAATGGTTGCATATCCCGGGATGAAACGGCGATAATATCCCGTTATCCCTAAGAAGGCCCGAACGTCTCGCTTGGTCCGGGGTCGAGGCCAGTCACGAATTGCCCTGGTCATCTCTGCCTGTGGGCGTATTTTCCCATTCCCCATGGTGTACCCCAAGTATTCCGCTTCGGACAGGCCCAGGCAGCATTTATTCGGATTGACTGTCAACCCTGTGGCTTCCAAACTCACGAGCACCACCCGTAATCGCAGGAGGTGACTATCCCAGTCCTCACTGTGGATGACCACATCGTCTATGTACGCCGCTGCATACTCTTGATGGGGCCGTAGAATGGCATCCATGAGGCGTTGGAAAGTTGCAGCGGCACCATGCAGTCCGAAGGGCATCCTCACATACTGGAAAAGCCCCTCTGGGGTGGCAAAGGCAGTCTTTGGGCGATCCTCCGGAGCCACCGGCACTTGCCAATATCCCTTCGTCAAATCCAGGGTGGTGATGAACTTGGCCTTTCCTAAGCGCTCCAAGAGTTCATCCACGTGGTGCATGGGATACGCATCGAATGTAGAGATGGCATTCACGCCCCTAAAGTCGTTGCAGAGTCTCATACTACCATCGGATTTGGGGACCAGGACTATGGGACTGGACCACTCACTCGTCGATGGCTCAATCACGCCCATCCTCAACATCTTTCTTACCTCGTTCTTAGCGATGACTCGGCAAGCCTCAGGAATCCTGTAAGGGCGGATATGCACCTTCTTGCCGGGTTCAGTGTGGATATGGTGGAACAGTACATCTGTTTGTCCTGGGAATGGAGAGAATATTCGACCGAAGTTTATAATCAGCTTGTCTAGCTGTCTTGACTGCTCCGGCAGGAGAGTTTGGCCACGGCGCACCTGTGGTAGAGCCTCCTCTTTTCCTTTGCCCTCCAGGGCCATCAAAGCCACCTCCTCCTCTCGTCCATGGTACGTCTTCAACAGGTTTATGTGATAGAGTTGGACCTTCTTCCTCCTGTCAGGTTGCTTGATGAGGTAATTAACCGGTGAGACCCTTTTCATTACCTCGTAGGGCCCCCTCCACTGCGTCAGCAAGCGATGTTCGGCCGTGGGCACGAGCACCATCACTTTCTCTCCCACTGTGAACTCACGGGGGGTCGCAGACTTATCATAGGCCCGGCCTTGGGTCCTTTGTGCCTTCTCCATATGCTCCTTGACTATGGGCCACACTGCTGACAGGCGGTCTCTCATCAGGGTAATATGTTCTGGCGGATTTTGGGAGGGGTCCTACGAGGTCCATAGCTATGCGTTCAAAGGGAGTCTCTATGATGGGGAGAGGTATCAAAGGGTTACGTAGGTGTGGCCTTGGAGCTGTACGTTGACATTGATCACACATCCTACAATACCTGGCCACATCCCGGGTGACCCGGGGCCAATAGAATCTCTACATGATTCTGTCAATAGTCTTGTCTCGTGCCAGGTGTCCTCCTAGGACGTGGGAATCAAATCAAATTAAAATCAAATCAAATTTATTTATATAGCCCTTCGTACATCAGCTGATATCTCAAAGTGCTGTACAGAAACCCAGCCTAAAACCCCAAACAGCAAGCAATGCAGGTGTAGAAGCACGGTGGCTAGGAAAAACTCCCTAGAAAGGCCAAAACCTAGGAAGAAACCTAGAGAGGAACCAGGCTATGTGGGGTGGCCAGTCCTCTTCTGGCTGTGCCGGGTGGAGATTATAACAGAACATGGCCAAGATATTCAAATGTTCATAAATGACCAGCATGGTCGAATAATAATAAGGCAGAACAGTTGAAACTGGAGCAGCAGCACGGTCAGGTGGACTGGGGACAGCAAGGAGTCATCATGTCAGGTAGTCCTGGGGCATGGTCCTAGGGCTCAGGTCAGTTGAAACTGGAGCAGCAGCACGGCCAGGTGGACTGGGGACAGCAAGGAGTCATCATGTCAGGTAGTCCTGGGGCAATGTCCTAGGGCTCAGGTCCTCCGAGAGAGAGAAAGAAAGAGAGAAGGAGAGAATTAGAGAACGCACACTTAGATTCACACAGGACACCGAATAGGACAGGAGAAGTACTCCAGATATAACAAACTGACCCTAGCCCCCCCGACACATAAACTACTACATAAACTACTGGAGGCTGAGACAGGAGGGGTCAGGAGACACTGTGGCCCCATCCGAGGACACCCCCGGACAGGGCCAAACAGGAAGGATATAACCCCACCCACTTTGCCAAAGCACAGCCCCCACACCACTAGAGGGATATCTTCAACCACCAACTTACCATCCTGAGACAAGGCTGAGTATAGCCCACAAAGACCTCCGCACAGCACAACCCAAGGGGGGGGGGGGGGGGCGCCAACCCAGACAGGATGACCACATCAGTGAATCAATCCACTCAGGTGACGCACCCCCTCCAGGGACGGCATGAGAGTGCCCCAGTAAGCCAGTGACTCAGCCCCTGTAATAGGGTTAGAGGCAGAGAATCCCAGTGGAAAGAGGGGAACCGGCCAGGCAGAGACAGCAAGGGCGGTTCGTTGCTCCAGAGCCTTTCCGTTCACCTTCCCACTCCTGGGCCATACTACACTCAATCATATGACCCACTGAAGAGATGAGTCTTCAGTAAAGACTTAAAGGTTGAGACCGAGTTTGCGTCTCTGACATGGGTAGGCAGACCGTTCCATAAAAATGGAGCTCTATAGGAGAAAGCCCTGCCTCCAGCTGTTTGCTTAGAAATTCTAGGGACAATTAGGAGGCCTGCGTCTTGTGACCGTAGCGTACGTGTAGGTATGTACGGCAGGACCAAATCAGAGAGATAGGTAGGCGCAAGCCCATGTAATGCTTTGTAGGTTAGCAGTAAAACCTTGAAATCAGCCCTTGCTTTGACAGGAAGCCAGTGTAGAGAGGCTAGCACTGGAGTAATATGATCACATTTTTTGGTTCTAGTCAGGATTCTAGCAGCCGTATTTAGCACTAACTGAAGTTTATTTAGTTCTTTATCCGGGTAGCCGGAAAGTAGAGCATTGCAGTAGTCTAACCTAGAAGTGACAAAAGCATGGATTAATTTTTCTGCATCATTTTTGGACAGAAAGTTTCAGATTTTTGCAATGTTACGTAGATGGAAAAAAGCTGTCCTTGAAATTGTCTTGATATGTTCTTCAAAAGAGAGATCAGGGTCCAGAGTAACGCCGAGGTCCTTCACAGTTTTATTTGAGACGACTGTACAACCATTAAGAATAATTGTCAGATTCAACAGAAGATCTCTTTGTTTCTTGGGACCTAGAACAAGCATCTCTGTTTTGTCCGAGTTGAAAAGTAGAAAGTTTGCAGGCATCCACTTCCTTATGTCTGAAACACATGCTTCCTGCAAGGGCAATTTTGGGGCTTCACCATGTTTCATTGAAATGTACAGCTGTGTGTCATCCGCATAGCAGTGAAAGTTAACATAATGTTTTCGAATAACATCCCCAAGAGGTAAAATTTATAGTGAAAACAATAGTGGTCCTAAAACGGAACCTTGAGGAACACCGAAATTTACAGGACAAACCATTCACAGAGACAAACTGATTTCTTTCCGACAGATAAAATCTAAACCAGGCCAGAACTTGTCCGTGTAGACCAATTTGGGTTTCCAATCTCTCCAAAAGAATGTGGTGATCGATGGTATCAAAAGCAGCACTAAGGTCTAGGAGCACGAGGACAGATGCAGAGCCTCGGTCCGATGCCATTAAAATGTCATTTACCACCTTCACAAGTGCCGTCTCAGTGCTATGATGGGGTCTAAAACCAGACTGAAGCATTTCGTATACATTGTTTGTCTTCAGGAAGGCAGTGAGTTGCTGCGCAACAGCCTTTTCAAAATGTTTTGAGAGGAATGGAAGATTCGATATAGGCCGATAGTTTTTTATATTTTCTGGGTCAAGGTTTGGCTTTTTCAAGAGAGGTTTTTTTACTGCCACTTTTAGTGAGTTTGGTACACATCCGGTGGATAGAGAGCCATTTATTATGTTCAACATAGGAGGGCCAAGCACAGGAAGTAGCTCTTTCAGTAGTTTAGTTGGAATAGGGTCCAGTATGCAGCTTGAAGGTTTAGAGGCCATGATTATTTTCATCATTGTGTCAAGAGATATAGTACTAAAACACTTGAGCGTCTCTCTTGATCCTAGGTCCAGGACAACTGAGCTTTGAAGGAATACGCAGATTTAAAGAGGAGTCCGTAATTTGCTTTCTAATATTCATAATCTTTTCCTCAAAGAAGTTCATGAATTTATCACTGCTAAAGTGAAAGTCATCCTCTCTTGGGGAATGCTGCTTTTTAGTTAGCTTTGCGACAGTATCAAAAAGGAATTTCGGATTGTTCTTATTTTCCTCAATTAAGTTAGAAAAATAGGATGATCGAGCAGCAGTAAGGGCTCTTCGGTACTGCACAGTACTGTCTTTCCAAGCTAGTCGGAAGACTTCCAGTTTGGTGTGGCGCCATTTCCGTTCCAATTTTCTGGAAGCTTGCTTCAGAGCTCGGGTATTTTCTGTGTACCAGGGAGCTAGTTTCTTATGAGAAATGTTTTAAATTTTTAGGGGTGCAACTGCATCTAGGGTATTGCGCAAGGTTAAATTGAGTTCCTCAGTTAGGTGGTTAACTGATTCTTGTCCTCTGGCGTCCTTGGGTAGACAGAGGGAATCTGGAAGGACATCAAGGAATCTTTGTGTTGTCTGTGAATTTATAGCACGACTTTTGATGTTCCTTGGTTGGGGTCTGAGCAGATTATTTGTTGCAATTGCAAACGTAATAAAATGGTGGTCCGATAGTCCAGGATTATGAGGAAAGACATTAAGATCCACAACATTTATTCCATGGGACAAAACTAGGTCCAGAGTATGACTGTGACAGTGAGTGGGTCCAGAGACATGTTGGACAAAACCCACTGAGTCGATGATGGCTCCGAAAGCCTTTTGGAGTGGGTCTGTGGACTTTTCCATGTGAATATTAAAGTCACCAAAGATTAGAATATTATCTGCTATGTCTACAAGGTCCGATAGGAATTCAGGGAACTCAGTGAGGAACGCTGTATATGGCCCAGGAGGCCTGTAAACAGTAGCTATAAAAAGTGATTGAGTAGGCTGCATAGATTTCATGACTAGCTAGCTCAAAAGATGAAAACGTCATTTTTTTTGGTAAATTGAAATTTGCTATCGTAAATGTTAGCAACACCTCCGCCTTTGCGGGATGCACGGGGGATATGGTCACTAGTGTAGCCAAGAGGTGAGGCCTCATTTAACACAGTAAATTCATCAGGCTTAAGCCATGTTTCAGTCAGGCCAATCACATCAAGATTATGATCAATGATTAGTTCATTGACTATAATTGCCTTTGAAGTAAGGGATCTAACATTAAGTAGCCCTATTTTGAGATGTGAGGTATCATGATCTCTTTCAGTAATGACAGGAATGGAGGTGGTCTTTATCCTAGTGAGATTGCTAAGGCGAACACCGCCACGTTTGTCGAGGCACAGACACGGTCTCAATGGTGATAGCTGAGCTGACTACACTGACTGTGCTAGTGGCAGACTCCACTATGCTGGCAGGCTGGCTAACAGCCAATTATCTACAAATTCTATCTTTTGGGAGGGGCAGAAAACAGTTTTCAACCAGCGATTGAGTTGTAAGACTCTGCTGTAGAGCTCATCACTCCCCCTAACTGGGAGGGGGCCAGAGACAATTACTCGATGCCGACACATCTTTCTAGCTGATTTACACGCAGAAGCTATGTTGCGCTTGGTGATCTCTGACTGTTTCATCCTAACATCGTTGGTGCCGACGTGGATAACAATATCTCTATACTCTCTACACTCGCCAGTTTTAGCTTTAGCCAGCACCATCTTCAGATTAGCCTTAACGTCGGTAGCCCTGCCCCCCGGTAAACAGTGCTGGATGATTCGTTTTAAGTCTAATACTGTGGGTAATGGAGTCGCCAATGACTAGAGTTTTCAATTTGTCAGAGCTAATGGTGGGAAGCTTCGGCGTCTCAGACCCCGTAACGGGAGGAGTAGAGACCAGAGAAGACTCGGCTTCTGACTCCGACCCGCTGCTTAATGGGGAAAACCGGTTGAAAGTTTCTGTCGGCTGAATGAGCGACACCGGTTGAGCGTTCCTACAGCATTTCCTTCCAGAAACCGTGAGAAAGTTGTCTGGCTGCGGGGACTGTGCCAGGGGATTTATACTACTATCTGTACTTACTGGTGGCACAGACGCTGTTTCATCCTTTCCTACACTGAAATTACCCTTGCCTAACGATTGTGTCTGAAGCTGGGCTTGTAGCACAGCTATCCTCGCCGTAAGGTGAGTACAGCGACTGCAATTAGAAGGCATCATGTTATTGTTACTACTTAGCTTCGGCTGTTGGAGGTCCTGACGAATCGTGTCCAGATAAAGCGTCCGGAGTGAAAAAGTTGAGGAAAAAAAACAAAAATATAAACGGTAATTAAAAAGTTAAAACCGTAAATTTGTCAGGTAGCAAAACAGGTTGGCAACAAAACGCACAGCAACTCGAAAACAAGTCTGGGAATGGGCTAACTGTAGAACTGTATCCCTGTATGGTCTAGGCACCATTAGTAATTCCTGTTTTTTTTGTCGTACGACCCAGTATAAGAGACCCTGTCTGATTGCATAGAAGGAAGAGGGGGCTCACCTGATCCGTCGACGTTCCTCCCGTCGATCACCTTCCCCTTCCTCATGGCCTCCCTTAGGTCTGGGTCTCTATGCTGCGAGGTGCCGAACTGTCCCTTTAATTCCTGGGGCAGGTCGACCTCGGTAGAGGGATGTGGAGGTTGTTCCCCATCCCAATCAGGTGTGACTGAGGAGAATCCCTTCCAGGTTCCCTCCTCAGATGGAGCTTCAAATATATCCCTTAGCGCCTGGTTGCTCCTTGCTTCCTGCGTTGTGTATAACCCTTCACAGGTGTCTTCATCGGTGGTTTCCTGGAATATCTGTCGTAAACATTGGGTCGCTATTTCTTCCTCTGCTGCAGAGGACGAGGACGCCGCTACGTCTCCTTGTAGGACTACTACCTCGGGCTTGGATTTTCTCTTCTTTCCTGTCTCCCTTCTTCCCGTACATAACGTCATCTGCCGAAGCTCCTTATATAGGGGACAGTCTCTCCCGATCAATAATGGCACCTTCAGCTGGGGCACTTTCCCTGCCCTGACTGTACACCTTCCTTTTGGAGTGAGAATAGGCAGATTCACAGTGGGGTAATAGTGGGTGTCTCCATGGATACAGGATACGGATACTTTGTCTGGTAGCAGTGTTGCGGAGGTCACCATCCGCTCCTCTACTAACATAACCATACTTCCCGAGTCGAGAATGGCTACCACATCTTGTCCTTCGACTCGAACCGGAATCACTGGGGCTGGGGCCATCTCTGCTAACCAACAGTGTTGATCCTGCTGTGCCGTGATCAATTGTTGTAGTAGGGCGTTATCCATCGTTCTTGAATGGTTCCTCCGGGTCTACTGGAAGAATCTTGATTTACTCACTTATCCTTGTGTCACTCGTCCACCTAATGCCCGCGTTCTCCACCAATGTGAGCGGACCAAGTAATTGGGCGTCACTCTAAAGCGGGAAGGTGGAATAAACGAGTCAGGAGTAGGTTTTCTTGATTGAACACAGTTCTCTATTGAGGGCATTTGGTCAACACAAACACTCCAACATAATCAATGAAAAACATACATCTTCTTCTCCAGATGAAACAGGAACACAATACGATTATCTTTAAACTACAACAAAAGTCACGGGATTGTCACTGTCTTAGTGGTTCTTCATGGATAGCTCCTCTGTCTCGGTGGCCATCTTCCAGAGATAGTTTCCCCCCCCCTTTCTGCTGGTTCCATACTCTCTCTTATAGGGGAAGGAGAATATGTCATGTGTACCGTCAGCTGTGCTTAATTGCCTCTGGTTACCTTGTCTCCCATGCCTTGTTGGGCTACTATCCGTGAGCCAGCCTGACCTCTGGTGGTCCTTCCACACTTGGCAAGCAATTCCAGTCTATATTCAGCCTTCTATTTTAGGTTATTGTCCTTCTGAAAGGAGAATTTGTCTCCCAGTATATATTGGAAAGCAGACAGAACCAGGTTTTCCTCTAGGAGTTTACCTAGCTTAGCTCTATTCCGTTTATTTTTATCCCCCCAAAAAAACTCCATAGTCCTTGCCGATGTCAACCATACCAATAACAGGATGCAGCCACCACCATGCTTGAAATTATGATAAGTGGTACTCAGTGATGTGTTGTGTTGGATTTGCCCCACACATAACACTTTGTATTCAGGACATGAACTTAATTTCTTTGAGACATTTGTTGCAGTTTTACTTTCGCACCTTATTGCAAACCAGATGCATGTTTTTGAATATTTGTATTCTGTATAGGCTTCCTTATTTCCACGCTGTCAATTGGGTTAGTATTGTGGAGTAACTACAATGTTGTTGATCCATCCTTTTCTCCTATCACAGCTGTTAGCAGTTGATTCACTTGAGTGGGTTGAGTCACTGATGTGATCTTCCTGTCTGGGTTGGCGCCCCCCCTTGGGTTGTGCTGTGGCGGAGATCTTTGTGGGCTATACTCGGCCTTGTCTCAGGATGGTAAGTTGGTGGTTGAAGATATCCCTCTAGTGGTGTGGGGGCTGTGCTTTGGCAAAGTGGGTGGGGTTATATCCTTCCTGTTTGGCCCTGTCCGGGGTATCATCAGATGGGGCCACAGTGTCTCCTAACCACTCCTGTCTCAGCCTCCAGTATTTATGCTGCAGTAGTTTATGCCAGTTTGTTATATCTGGAGTACTTCTCCTGTCTTATCCGGTGTCCTGTGTGAATTTAAGTATGCTCTCTCTCTAATTCTCTCTTTCTCTCTTTCTTTCTCTCTCTCTGAGGACCTGAGCACTAGGACCATGCCTCGGACTACCTGGCATGATGACTCTTTGCTGTCCCCAGTCCACCTGGCCGTGCTGCTGCTCCAGTTTCAACTGTTCTGCCTGCGGCTATGGAACCCTGACCTGTTCACCGGATGTGCTACCTGTCCCCGACCTGCTGTTTTCAACTCTCTAGAGACAGCAGGAGCGGTAGAGATACTCTTAATGATCGGCTATGAAAAGCCAACTGACATTTACTCCTGAGGTGCTGACTTGCTGCACCCTCGACAACTACTGTGATTATTATTATTTGACCATGCTGGTCATTTATGAACATTTGGACATCTTGGCCATGTTCTGTTATGATCTCCACCCGGCACAGCCAGAAGAGGACTGGCCACCCCTCATAGCCTGGTTCCTTTCTAGGTTTCTTCCTAGGTTTTGTCCTTTCTAGGGAGTTTTTCCTAGCCACTGTGCTTCTACACTTGCATTGCTTGCTGTTTGGGGTTTTAGGCTGGGTTTCTGTACAGCACTTTGAGATATCAGCTGATGTAAGAAGGGCTATATAAATAAATTTGATTTGATTTGATGTTATTCTTCAATAACACAAATCCCAGAGAAAATCAGGGGGAGAAAAATAGATTTATTTGAGAAGGACAAATCATAGATGTTATGCTGGGAGGTAGATGTTCAGTCTCCCCTGTCCTCAGCTTTTCTGAGGACAGGGTCAAGTTCCCCCAAGTCAATACTTTGTAGAGCCACCTTTTGCAGCAATTACAGCTGCAAGTATCTTGGGGTATGTCTCCATGAGCTTGGCACATCTAGCCACTGGAATTTTTGCCTATTCTTCAAGGCAAAACTGCTCCAGTTCCTTCAAATTGGATGGGTTCTGCTGGTGTACAGCAATCTTTAAGTCATACCACAGATTCTCAAATGGATTGAGGTCTGTGCTTTGACTAGGCCATTCCAACACATTAAATGTTTCCCCTTAAACCACTTGAGTGTTGCTTTAGCAGTATGCTTAGTCTCATTGTCCTGCTGGAAGGGGAACCTCCATCCCAGTCTCAAATCTCTGGAAGACAGAAACAGGTTTCCCTCAAGGATTTCCCTGTATTTAGCACCATCCATCATTTCTTAAATTCTGACCAGTTTCCCAGTTCCTGCCAATGAAAAACATCCCCACAGCATGATGCTGCCACCAACATGCTCCGCCGTGGGGATGGTGTTCTCGGGGTGATCTGAGGTGTTGGGTTTGTGCCAGACATTTTGTGTGTTTTCCTTGATGGCCAAAAAGCAACATTTTAGTCTCATCTGACCAGAGAACCTTCTTCCATATGTTTGGGGAGTCTCCCAGATACCTTTTGGCGAACACCAAATGTGTTTGCTTATTGTTTTCTTAAGCAATGGCTTTTTTCTGGCCACTCTTCTGTAAAGCCCAGCTCTATGGAGTGTACGGCTTAAAGTGGTCCTATGGACAGATACTCCAATCTCTGCTGTGGAGATTTACAGCTCCTTCAGGGTTATCTTTTGTCTCTTTGTTGCCTCTTTGATTAATGCCCTCCTTGTCTGGTCTGTGAGTTTTGGTGGGCGGCCCTCTCTTGGCAGGTTTGTTGTGGTGCCATATTCTTTCCATTTTTTTATAATAGATTTAATGGTTCTCCGTGGTGTCATGACGCAGCCCTTTTTGGGTATAGCTAGTGGCTTCCCCCTTTCTCCTCTCCGACACCCAGGTTCTGTTATCTCAGGTCGTAAATCCCTGAAGGAGACTCTCTCCCCCTGGCCATGCAGAAAGAGACACATAGAGAGAACAAAGGAACTTCTTCTACATCACACAACTTTGTCCCTGACCTGTTTGGACAGCTCCTTGGTCTTCATGGTTCCCATTGCTTTGTGGTGTTGCAGACTCTGGGGCCTTTCAGAACAGATGTATATATACTGAGATCCTTTGACAGATCATATGACACTTTGCACACAGATGGACTTTATTTATCTAATTATGTGACTTCTAAAGGAAATTGGTTGCACCATATGTTATTTAGGGGCTTTATAGCAAAGGGGGTGAATACATATGCACGCACCATTTTTTTTAAACAAAATTCACTTTACCAATTTATTTTGTGTATGTCCATTACATGAAATCCAAACAAAATCAATTTAAGTTACAGGTTGCAATGTTACAAAATAGGGAAAAAAACAAAGGGGACATTTCTGAGCAGTTTCCTTCCTCTCCGTCAACTGAGATAGAAAGGACACCTGTATCTTTATAGTGACTAGGTGTATTGACACAACATTCAAAGTGTAATTAATAACTTCACCATGCTCAAAGGGATATTCAATGCCTGCTTCTTTTTTTACCCATCTAACAATACAGTTGAAGTCGGAAATTTACATACACCTTAGCCAAATACATTTAAACTCAGTTTTTCACAATTCCTGACATTTAATCCTAGTAAAAATTCCCTGTCTTAGGTCAGATAGGATCACCACTTTATTTTAAGAATGTGAAATGTCAGAATAATAGTAGAGAAAATAATTTATTTCACCTTTTAATTATTCCATCGCATTCCCAGTGGGTCAGAAGTTTACATACACTCAATTAGTATCTGGTAGCATTGCCTTTCAATTGTTTAACTTGGATAAAATGTTTTGGGTAGCCTTCCACAAGCTTCCCACAATAAGTTGGGTGAATTTTGTCCCATTCCTCCTGACAGAGCTGGTGTGATTGAGTTAGGTTTGTAGGCCTCCTTGCTCACACACGCTTTTTCAGTTCTGCCCACACATTTTCTATGGGATTGAGGTCAGGGCTTTGTGATGGCCACTCCAATACCTTGACCTTGTTGTCCTTAAGCTATTTTTCCACAACTTTGGTATGCTTGGGGTCATTGTCCATTTGGAAGACCCATTTGCGACCAAGCATTAACTTCCTTTCTCATGATGCCATCTATTTTGGGAAGTGCACCAGTCCCTCCTGCAGCAAAGCACCCCCACAACATGATACTGCCACTTCTGTGCTTCACGGTTGGGATGGTGTTCTTCGGCTTGCAAGCCTCCCCCTTTTCCTCCAAAAAATAATGATGGTCATTATGGCCAAACAGTTCTATTTTTGTTTCATCAGACCAGAGGACATTTCTCCAAAAAGTACAATCTTAGTCCCCATGTGCAGTTGCAAACCATAATCTGGCTTTTTTATGGCGGTTTTTGAGCAATGGCTTCTTCCTTGCTATGCAGCAAGAGAAGAGAAGATCTCCTTTTTGCATCTCCTATCAAATTGGCTCCAGAGTATACAGTGCATCAGTAGGATGTGAAGGCACACACCTGTTCTGGCCTAGCATCTAGACTCCAAAATGCACATCAATCACTATCTTCTCATTTGAACGACGTCGTCTGTGTACTTGTTACTTCCTCATGATAATCACAATGTTGACAATATGCCATGGTTAGACCTTGGAGCTGGAATTACGTGAGTGCTTTTGACACAACATCAAACTCTGGGCGTGGTGACCCACAATTCTAGCTCTGTTAGTTTGAGTATGGTGCTGTTAAGCAGAGTTCTGGGTTTGAGACTTGCATGGGCCACATACAGCCACTGACTATAGCGTGTTCCCTGTAAGCCACTTTGCATTAAAAATGTCTACTACACTCACTAAGTGATCATATCATCTGTGATCTGAAACTACTTAATAACATGACTGGGGCCTCCATAGGTCTGGAATCTGTCTCTTTCCACTGAATAAGGGGTGGAGATGTTGTTTCCTACCCTCACCACCTGGGGGCGGCCCGCCAGGAAGTCCAGGACCCAGTTGCACAGGGCGGGGTTGAGACCCAGGGTTTGGAGGGTACTATGGTGTCAAATGCTGAGCTGTAGTCGATGAACAGCATTCTTTCATAGGTATTCCTCTTGTCCAGATGGGTTATGGCAGTGTGCAGTGTGATTGCGATTGCGTTGTCTGTGGACCTTTTGGGGCGTTAAGCAAATTGGAGTGGGTCTAGGGTGTCAGGTAGGGTGGAGGTGATATGGTCCTTGACTAGTCTCTCAAAGCACTTCATGATGCCAGAAGTGAGTGCTACGTGGCGATAGTCATTTAGCTCAGTTACTTTCGCTTTCTTGGGAACAAGAACAATGGTGGCCCTCTTGTAGCATGTGGGAACAGCAGACTGGGATTAGGATTGATTGAATATGTCCGTAAACTCACGAGCCAGCTGATCTGCGCATGCTCTGAGGACGCGGCTGGGGATGCCGTCTGGGCTGGCGGCCTTGCGAAGGTTAACAAGTTAAAATGTTTTACTCGCATTAGCTGCAGTGAAGGAGTGCCCGCAGGTTTTGGTAGCGGGCCGTGTCAGTGGCACTGTATTGTCCTCAAAGCAAGCAAAGAAGTTGTTTAGTTTGTCTGGGAACAAGACATTGTGGTCCGCGATTGGGCTGGTTTTCCTTTTGTAGTCCATGATTGACTGTATACCCTGCCACATACCTCTCGTGTCAGAGTCGTTGAATTGCGACTCTACTTTGTCTCTATACTGACCTTGTTTGATTGCATTGCGGAGGGAATAGCTACACTGTTTGTATTCTGTCATGTTTCCGGTCACCTTGCCCTGATTAAAAGCAGTGGTTCGCGCTTTCAGTTTTGCACGAATGCTGCCATCAATCCACGGTTTCTGGTTCGGGAAGGTTTTAAAAGATGCTGTGGGTACAACATCAATGATGCACTTGCTAATAATCTCGCACACCGAATCAGCTTATTCATCAATGTTATTGTCCGATGCTATGCGGAACATATCCCAGTCCACGTGATCGAAGCAATCTTGAAGCATGGAATCCGATTGGTCGGACCAGCGTTGGTCAGATTTTCCGAAAGGAGGGCGGGAGAGGGCTTTGAATAACAATGATCAAGGGTTTTGCCAGCCCGGGTCATGCATTCGATAAAATTCGATAAAATTTAGGGAGCCTTGTTTTCAGATTAGCCTTGTTAAAATCCCCAGCTACAATAAATGCAGCCTCAGAATATGAGGTTTCCAGTTTACAGAGTCAAATGAAGTTCTTTCAGGGCCGTCGATGTGCCTGCTTGGGGGGGGGGGGGGGGGAATTTTGAAGAATTTTCTTGGTAGATAATGGGGTCGGCATTTGATTGTACGGTCAGGTGATTCTAGGTCAGGTCAACAAAAGGACTTTAGTTCCTGTATGTTGTTATGATCACACCACGTCTCGTTAATCATAAGGCATACACCCCGCCCTTCTTCTTAACAGAGAGATGTTTGTTTCCGTCGGCGCGATGCGTGAAGAAACCAGGTGGCTGTACCGACTCTGTACCGACTCTGATGACATGATGACGTCATCTGATGACGTGAAACAAAGAACGTTACAATCTCTGATGTCTCTCTGGAAGGCAACCCTTGCTCGAATTTCGTAATACCTTGTTGTCAGAGACTGGACATTGGCGAGTAGTATGCTCGCGATGTGCCCTTCTACAGAGCCTGACCAGAAGACCGCTCGTCTGCCCCTTCTGCGGCGCCGTTGTTTTGTGTCGCCGGCTGGGATCCAATCCATTGTCCTGGGTGATGGACCAAACAGAGGATCTGCTTCGGGAAAGTCGTATTCCTGGTCGTAATGTTAGTGAGTTGATTTTGCTCTTATACCCAATAGTTCCTCCCAACTGTATGTAATAAGACTTAAGATTTCCTGGGGTAACAATGTAAGAAATAACACATAAGCAAACAAAATACTGCATAATTTCCTAGGAACGCGAAGCGAGGTGGCCATCTCTGTCACTTGTTGTCATATAATGCTTTAGACTGAATTAATAGGTTGGCATACTGCCGAACGTCAGAACCAAAACTTTTGGTGAGAATGCCCGTCAGTCACTATGGTCCTGGACTTTGGAACAGTCTGCCAGAAAATCTGAGGCCCTCACAGACATACCTTTATTGGCTTTTTTTAAACTTAGGGTCCTTTTAGTTGTCTCGGCCATTTGATCTACTTTTAAAAAAAATGTATCCCTTTCTATATATTTAATTTATTTGATCCCCTCATATCCCGCTGCATTAGTCTCTCATATCATCTTTTATTTGACCATTGTTTAAAAAAAACATGTATCTCTGAATTTTTATCCATGTCTAATAATATATATATTTTTTGTATTTTATCTTTCTCACTTTTTATTATTTTATTTGTTAAGCAGCTTGAAATACATTTGTTGTAAGAAATGTGCTATATGAAGAAAGTGTGTTTGATTGATTGATACAGTACTGTGCATAGACTGTAGACTGATTCCATCATCCTACTTCCGACTGTTCCCTCTACGGCACACATTGCAGGGAAAATACTCCCTCCAAACACAGACAAACACACGCACACACACCCCAGCATGGCACCCCTGCTGCTTCCACACCTCTCTGCTCCCTGGCACCCTGTACCCACAGTTTAGGGGCACATGGCCAGAACTCAACCCTGGCAAAACAATGTACACACTGTTGCTGAAGACACCATAACAGCATGTAAATAATGCACACATCATTTAAAATGGGAAAATCAAACAGAATATCACACATCAAAGGCTTCTAGAAACCAAGAAGGATTTTTTTTGCCATGGGGGGGCGGGGGCGGGGGGCGGGGGGGTTGGTGTCTGTTGCGCAGATATTTTAATTGTAAAAATGTGAGCACATTTATTTATCATTAGGTGAGCTTCCAATCCCCCAGCTGGCAGGAGTCCAGCTGTTAAGGGCTTCAACTGGAGCCAGTCAGTTTACATAAGATTCCAAAGCCATTTTAGTCTGGAGAAAGAAGCAATCACCAAGGAGAAGTGTTCAATGCTCATCCATTTAAAAGGGACATTTTTTTTTTTAAAGCGCTCTGCTTTCTGCATGGTTAGCTCCCCAACGTCGCTGTAATAGAAGAGAGGCCACTCTGTCAGCCAGAGGGCTGCGGCGGCATGGCGAGCGACGATTGAAGAGCATGTGGTCGAGGAAGTACCCGACACTCTTCAAAACAAACAGTCTTTACGTTCAGCTGAGCAAACACAGGGCCGCCACAACGCACATCAAGATTGGGAGGGGTTGGATTGGGGGATAGGGGGGTAAACCCACATTTAAGTCCATTTTCAATTTCATGCCTAGAGAGACATGTATGGAAGCGCCCCTGACCATGTTTCATCCATACAGCTCTCATCCTCTCGCAATAACACACACACCTCAGATATCACACACCATGCACACACACACGCATGCACACACACACTGTTTTGTGTGTTAGCTGGATGCACTAAGATAGCATTGATTTCAAACCGTTTGGATTCCAAAACTATTCAAAAGTATACTGTATGTATTTAAGCCATAGAAACAGATGCCTTTGTATCGTACACAGTTCCACAACAGTCCCCCCACAGGCCCGACTGGTATCTGCCTCCCTCTTGAGTAAAGCTTGCTGTTGTGCTATTGTGCTTGTGCCCACATTTGAGAAAGGTCAGAAGGAAACCAATAATGGTGTTAGGAGAGGTCTTCAGAAGTGAGGTGAGAGACGGCCAGTGTTTGCAGACAGACAGATGTACACAGATTGTTTACAGCCTATTACTTGGTATGCCTGGGTCACCGAGTTCAACACAGCAACAGTAACTAGGGTATTGGAAGATAGCCTTTAAAAAGAGCCTTTAAAAATAACTACATCGATTCTCCTTCTCTTTAGATGTCTTTGAGATCCTAATGTATCGTATTGGATTGTATAAAACTGATTTAAAATATTAAGACTGTAAAGAAAATGGGTTGTCTTTTTCATGTTAGTGAAAAGCTGGTTCCAGAACAGACACATTGAAGTCACCTAAGGTCTGTTATTGCTTAAATAGATTTTTAGACAAAAACATGAAAACACAGACACCGACATGCACGCACGCACGCACGCACACACGCACGCACGCACGCACACACACACACACACACACACACACACACACACACACACACACACACACACACACACACACACACACACACACACACACACACACACACACACAATCCCCCTACCCTGGTTTCAAAGTAAATGAAGAGTCTTAATAAAGGGCATCATAACATGGGTCTTTTTAAGTGAGACAGCCTCCCTTCTTTACCAGGCAACCCCCTGATGGGCAAACACCTCTTCTCACCAATCTAATTTCCACCAATCGATACATGTAGCTTTCTGAAGACAGCCGTACACAGCCTTGCCCACCCTCCCCCTCTCTCTTCCTTACAAAGATCAGACACTTATTTACGTTCCTCTAATTAGATGCTGTTTTTATTTACCCAACAATGTTCCAGAGGAATCCCCAATTCTACTGCCCAGTCAATGAACTCCACAGTTGACATTTTCATGGCATTTTCATCCTGCTGTGATCAATACAGTCATTGAGACAATTACTCCTGGGCCATGAACAGTAGAGGCACATATTCACATGATATAATGCAGCCAGACACACTGCTTCAATACTAAACCACTGATTTATCAGCTAAGGACTCTGGTTGCTGAAAAGTGTATTTTGTTTCCATTGTTTAAAAAAATATAACCAGTATATTGATATAAGGTAGAGAATTGCATTCATTTAATTGAAAGCAGTAAAAAAACAGAACAATGTGCATTTAAGGTCGTATGTCTTCGATTAAATTAAAGTCATAGTGTAATAATAATTTTTAAAGTAACGTTTGTTCCGTGCCTCAAAAGACCAGATGGTGGAGCCAAAAGCTCAGCAGAGAACAACAAGAAGTGATTTCAGCAACACAGTCCTCAAATCCTCATAACTTGGTGCGTGTGTATGTGTGCCTGTGTGTGTGTCCGCGCCTGTGTGTGTGTGTGTCTGTGCGCGTGCAGTTGTGCTTGTGTGTGTGAGTGTGTTTACTCCAGACTGTAAAAACACTCAGTTGAGAAAAAGAGAACAGCGTTCATTTTCAAGCTACGTCTCCTGGTAGTGGGCTATGGATGAATAATGACTGAATTCAACTGTGCTGGAACAGAAACACATTCCACACACTCTGCAATCACTACTGCCAGAGAAAAACAACAACTACATCAGAACATTTACAAGTAAGAAAGCTCAGCGACGAGCGCCTCACACTCCTTTGAGTGAGATTAAACGTTATTCCAGGATACTGCTAAGTGCTTCACAAACTATAGCTATGCTTTAAATGTGCTTCAACAACAACATCAATCGGAAGTGAGTGAATTTGAAAGGGAAGCTTTTTGGGGGAACCAAGGTCTCAGAGGAGGATAAACCGTACAGGCAAGGCCACTTTTTCTTTAGTTGCTTAAAGGAGAATATAATGCTTCAATGACAACACATATTTCCTCCATCAATATATGTAGAAAAGATCATCTGATGTACAACAACACCACCTTCTGTGGTTCTTTATTTCACTTTTAAATCACAGTTGGCAACAGGTTTAAAAGACTTTCAATGTTGGTTTCTTAAATGATTGCCTCGCCTGGTTCACCAACTACTTCTCTGATAGAGCTCAGTGTGTCAAATTGGAGGGCCTGTTGTCCGGACCTCTGGCAGTCTCTATGGGGGTGCCACAGGGTTCAATTCTCGGGCCAACTCTCTTCTCTGTATACATCAATGATGTCGCTCTTGCTGCTGGTGATTCTCGAATCCACCTCTACGCAGACGACACCATTCTGTATACTTCTGGCCCGTCTTTGAACACTGTGTTAACTAACCTCCAGACGAGCTTCAATGCCATACAACTCTCCTTCCGTGGCCTCCAACTGCTCTTAAACACAAATAAAACTGAATGCATGCTATTCAACCGATCATTGCCCGCACCTGCCCGCCCATCCAGCATCACCACTCTGGACGGCTCTGACCTAGGTGTCTGGCTAGACTTTAAACTCTCCTTCCAGACTCACATTAAGCATCTCCAATCAAAAATGTAATCTAGAATCGGCTTCCTATTTCGCAAAAAAACATCCTTCACTCATGCTGCCAAACATACCCTCGTAAAACTGACCATCCTACCGATCCTTGACTTCGGTGATGTCATCTATAAAATAGCCTCCAACACTCTACTCAGCAAACTGGATGTAGTCTATCACAGTGCCATCCGTTTTGTCACCAAAGCCTCATATACTACCCACCACTGCGACCTGTACGCTCTCGTTGGCTGGCCCTCGCTTCATACTCGTCGCCAAACCCACTGGCTACAGGTTATCTACAAGTCTCTGCTAGTTAGAGCCCCGCCCTATCTCATCTCACTGGTCACCATAGCAGCACCCACTCGTAGCACACGCTCCAACAGGTATATCTCACTGGTCACCCCCAAAGCCAATTCCTCCTTTGGTCGCCTTTCCTTCCAGGTCTCTGCTGCCAGTGACTGGAACGAACTGCAAAAATCACTGAAGCTGGAGATTCCCATCTCCCTCACTAGCTTTAAGAACCATCTGTCAGAGCAGCTCACAGATCACTGCACCTGTTCATAGCCCACCTGTATACAGCCCATCTATCTACCTCATTCCCATACTGTATTTATTTATTTTGCTCCTTTTGCAACACAGTATCTCTACTTGCACATCCATCTTTTGCACATCTACCATTCCAGTATTTAATTGCCATATTGTAATTACTTGGGCACCATGGGCTATTTATTGCCTTAACTCCCTTATTTGACCTTATTTGCACTCACTGTATATAGACTTTGTTTTCTTTTTTTTCTACTGTATTTTTGACTGTATGTTTTGTTCATTCCATGTGTAACTGTATTGTTGTATGTGTCGAACTGCTTTGCTTTATCTTGGCCAGGTCGCAGTTGCAAATGAGAACTTGTTCTCAAATAGCTTACCTGGTTAAATAAAGGTAAAATAAAAAATTAAATAAAAAATGGTGAGGTTTTTCAAAGTGCAGGAAATTACAGAAAATAGCAGTTTAATTCTCCTGGCAAAGACAAGACCATGTTTGAGTTATGATCGCCTTCCCGGGTTCATGGGGACCTGACCTGTACCAGTTTCATGGGGACCTGACCTCTATCAGTTTCATGGGGACCTGACCTGTACCAGTTTCATGGGGATCTGACCTGTACCAGTTTCACAGGGACCTGACCTGTGTCAGTTTCACAGGGACCTGACCTGTATCAGGTTCACAGGGACCTGACCTGTATCAGTTTCACAGGGACCTGACCTGTATCAGTTTCATGGGGACCTAACCTGTATCAGGTTCACAGGGACCTGAATCAGGTTCACAGGGACCTGAATCAGGTTCACAGGGACCTGACCTGTATCAGTTTCACAGGGACCTGACCTGTATCAGTTTCATGGGGACCTAACCTGTACCAGTTTCATGGGGACCTGACCTGTATCAGTTTCATGGGAACTTGACCTGTATCCGTTTCATGGGGATCTGACCTGTACCAGTTTCATGGGGACCTGTACCAGTGTCACAGGGGCCTGTACCAGTTTCATGGGGTTATGACCTGTACCAGTTTCATGGGGACCTGACCTGTACCAGTTTCATCGGGACCTGACCTGTACCAGTTTAATGGGGATCTGACCTGTACATGTTTCATGGGGATCTGACCTGTATCAGTTTCATGGGGACCTGACCTGTACCAGTTTCATGGGGACCTGATCTGTACCAGTTTCATTTGGACCTAATCTGTACCAGTTTCACAGGGATCTGACCTGTACCAGTTTCATGGGGACCTGACCTGTATCAGTTTCATGGGAACCTGACCTGTATCAGTTTCATGGGGATGACCTGTACCAGTTTCATGGGGACCTGTACCAGTGTCACAGGGGCCTGTACCAGTTTCATGGAGATATGACCTGTATTAGTTTCATGGGGACCTGACCTGTACCAGTTTCATGGGGACCTGACCTGTACCAGTTTCACAGGGACCGGTACCAGTTTCATAGGGATATGACCTATACCAGTTTCACAGGGACCTGACCTGTACCAGTTTCATGGGGACCTGACCTGTACCAGTTTCATGGGAACCTGACCTGTATCAGTTTCATGGGGATGACCTGTACCAGTTTCATGGTGACCTGTACCAGTGTAACAGGGGCCTGTACCAGTTTCATGGGGATATGACCTGTATCAGTTTCACGGGGACCTGACCTGTACCAGTTTCAATGGGACCTGACCTGTATCAGTTACATGGGGACCTGACCTGTACCAGTTTCATGCGGATCTGACCTGTATCAGTTTCATGGGGACCTGACTTGTACCAGTTTCATGGGGACCTGACCTGTACCAGTTTTCATGGGGACCTGACCTGTACCAGTTTCATGGGGACCTGACCTGTACCAGTTTCACATGGACCTGACCTGTACCAGTTTCATGGGGATCTGACCTGTATCAGTTTCACAGGGACCTGATCTGTATCAGTTTCATGGGGACCTCACCTGTACCAGTTTCATGGGGATCTGACCTGTACCAGTTTCACAGGGACCTGACCTGTATCAGTTTCATGGGGTCCTGACCTGTACCAGTTTCACAGGGACCTGACCTGTATTAGTTTCATGTAGACCTTACCTGTACCAGTTTCACAGGGACCTGACCTGTATTAGTTTCATGTAGACCTGACCTGTACCAGTTTCACAGGGACCTGACCTGTATCAGTTTCATGGGGACCTGACCTGTACCAGTTTCACAGGGACCTGACCTGTATCAGTTTCTTGGGGACCTGACCTGTATCAGTTTCT
The DNA here is from genome assembly GCF_045791955.1 of Oncorhynchus clarkii lewisi. Classification (NCBI taxonomy): domain Eukaryota; kingdom Metazoa; phylum Chordata; class Actinopteri; order Salmoniformes; family Salmonidae; genus Oncorhynchus; species Oncorhynchus clarkii. The sequence continues at coordinate 24,021,019 of NC_092172.1, read as the reverse complement.
TGGGGATCTGACCTGTATCAGTTTCATGGGGATCTGACCTGTATCAGTTTCATGGGGATCTGACCTGTATCAGTTTCACAGGGACCTGTACCAGTTTCATGGGGATCTGACCTTTATCAGTTTCATAGGGACCTGACCTGTATCAGTTTCATAGGGACATGACCTGTATCAGTTTCACAGGGATCTGACCTGTACCAGTTTCACAGGGACCTGACCTGTATCAGTTTCATGGGGACCTGACCTGTACCAGTTTCACAGGGACCTGACCTGTATTAGTTTCATGTAGACCTGACCTGTACCAGTTTCATGGGGATCTGACCTGTACCAGTTTCATGGGGATCTGACCTGTACCAGTTTCATGGGGACCTGACCTTTACCAGTTTCATGGGGATCTGACCTGTCTCAGCACAACTTTCTGCCCTAACATTACTTTTTACAATGCTAGAAACTTTTATAGTTCTGAAATGGTTCTGAAATCAACGAACCCTCTCTCCAGCCCCCCAACCCCATACAGTAGGCCACTCGTCATGTGGATATTAATCACCATACAGTGTGTATTAAAATTCACACCACATATACTGTAGATCCAGGAGGATGTCCATCAGGACATGCACTGGGAGGATTGCAAGCAATCCACTTTGTGAAGAGACTAACATGTTAGAGAGCACATCTGTGGAATCATTCACCCTTAGCCATTCAGATTGCTATTGCTATCACCAACGCTAATGGCTGTACCTGGTGGCCCTTCCTTCAATGGGACCTACGTTTTGTGTAGTTAGATTTGGCAGTAATTCATTCCAGGAAGCATCAGTAGCTGACTTCGCTATTTTATCAGCCCCTGGTTAGAAGCTGGCCAGAAAATAATTCTGCAGCAATTACCATGTGTTGTGATTGTGGTTTTGGACCAGCACCGTGACATCTGTGTTATATTGGCATCTGGGGCACACTGAAGCAACTTCCACAGGCTACATTCCTTCTCTGCATCTACTGAACAGGTGCTCTCTTCAACACGGCTCTCCTACAGAGGATTCAGGGCTAACCAAAGCACTGACTCTCTGCCTACCCTGTTAAAGTTTTATTTACACTGACAGCATGTTTGTAAAATAGTAATTACAGAAAAACAGACTTTAAGAGGATTGCACAAAGTAAGAGCACTGTAATTCCATTACACTCCCATCGCTTGTTAGTTAGTTCTCTCAGTGCACACAAAAGTCGGAATTAATTTGACTAAAACAACAGAAAATAGTTAAGACATTTTATTCACTGACATAATCAATGGTTTTGTTATATCAACAGAGTTGGGCTTTATCCTGCTTTTTTTCTGGGGCCTGTTTAAAATGTGTGGAGGACTTAGAGGGATAACAGGACTTAGAGAGTTGTCCCTAGGCCATGCATGCCTCAGCCTGGACAAAGCCCCCATTAGAGGCCGGCTCTCAGCATCTTTACACACTGTCCTGAAGACACCCCGTTATACTACACACACACACACACACACACACACACACACACACACACACACACACACACACACACACACACACACACACACAGAAATAAAGACAATCCGCTTCTCAGGACCAGACAGCATGTTCTCTCATTACCTTTGAAAGAACTAAACCCACACAGAAACACACACATACACACACATTTCATGCACACAATAAACGATGAGGCGTTTGGAATATCTACAGGGAATTCCCTGACACAAACAATCAATTATTTCTTTAAACTTCTTCCATTCATCATAATTTGTCTGAGATGACAGTCTGGAGCAGGTGTTAACCTGGCTCAGTGGTGAGAGGAGAGGAGAGGATAGCATCCCACTGGGGTCTCAGACAGACAGAACCTGAATCTTAAATGGTACCCTATTCCCTATTTAGTGCACTACTTTTAACCAGGGTCCATAGGGCTCTGGTCAAAAGTAGAGCACTATATAGAGACTAGGATGCCATTTGAGATGCAGCCAGAGACTTTGTGTGCCGTGTGTCCCTGTGTTAAATTATGCTTCCTCCAGGAAGGGACTGGGAGGGAGCAGCAGGGCTGTCCTGGCCTGTCATACAGCCTCTCACTCCTACAATAAACCAGACCATCATCACATCAGAATGCCAACTGTCACAGAGCCCTGCTATCTGTTCCAGAATGGTTCTATGCTTTCCATGTTCTGGTCGGAAGTGTTATGCATGTTTGATGTGTTTCACCTCGTCACAGGAAGAGGGGCCTTCCTGTCCCTGCCACTCTGCTGTCCTCCTCCTGCTACAGAGAATAGAGCACATACGTGATCAACTTTATAAGTTATAGGAGCTTGACCAGACGTTATTTCAATTTCTGCATCAAAGAATTATCGGCCATGACATGAACACATGAGGGGGCTTTTAAGTCAATTGTGGCAGCAATGTCAACTCACTAATTTATCAGCCCTATAGCAATTAATATATTAATCCATTAAATTCATAAAGCATTAGGCTCCATAAAGCAGTCAAGTGATCCAATTACACTGCTCATGTGAACGTGTGACACAATAGAATTATAGGGATAGCTTTATCTAATACATAAATACATAGACGTACGGATATCTAGGTAAAGTGTGTCAGCTATACCAGAGGATCACAACTTTGATAGGACAACAATCCTGTGTAATATATGGCACGGAGACATACACACAGTGCTGAAATGGTGGACAAAGTGAAAGCAATGAAACGAGAGAACGATTAGCTTAGTCAGTTGGACAGAGGTCAAAAAATATCTGCTAATTATCGTGTTACAATACTTTTGATATTTTAAGTGCAATACTGAGTCAGTTAAGAACTGCAGAATAAAATAGGATTCTCCAAGGAGAAAATAAAAATGAGGGAAAAAAATAAATCTAGAATCTGTTCTAAAATGACAATATGTTTTCAAGATGTGTATAATTAGGTGACCAACACATTCTAACATCAGTGGAACAGCGCTTGGGGCCTCGGGAAGAGGAAACGGCAAGAATGAAACACTTTGACCACAGCATAATGTTTAAATAAACGTGAAGAATAAGTACATTTAAAAATAGCTATTTAAGGTCTTTAAAAAGAGACGGGATAAACACTGTGTTATAGGCAGAATGATAATCAGAATTAGATTTTACACAGCTGTAAATTATAATGCGAACATCAGAGAAAACGTCACAAGGCTTGGAAGGGAATGATCTCAAATGCTAGTTGAAGAAGAATACAACTTTCATGGTTTGTAAAATAAATAAATAATCTTCTGAATTTACATGCCTCATTCTAGAAGGATCCTGCCTTCATTATCATCATTAAAAACAGATGGGCTACTTATATACTATGTATGCCCTCATACTATGTAATGCAGATTCATATTCATGACCAGGATGATCAGGATTCTATTCCTATAGATTCATTAAGTGTTTCAAGTGGAGATTGACTTTTGATCATTAAGAGGGAATTAAATCACAGTATTTACAGTCATTTCCCTGACATGAGGAAAAAAAAGTTAATTTTCATATGGATTATAAAATCCAGGCAAATTGATGTAATGTAATTGCCATTAAAGGTATTAGGAAATTCAATATACAGGGAGATTATACTACATATTTCGACTGATTTATATTTTTCTTTTATGTTATTTTATCACTGAAACATAGGCACTGATCCTCAGTTACAGACAAATTACAGTTAATTCCTACCATGTCAAAGCTGTTCCACAGTGAGTGACAAAGACTAGCATGAAGCCAAATGAACAAGGACAAGCGGGAGAAAGTTCACATTGATATTCAATATTTAAATTCAATGTGTGAGAGTGTGAGCCGAGTGTGAGTGCTCGGTGATCGCAGCGCACTGCTCTGCTGCTTGAAGTACTGTAGATTGCTGGCTTTGACATTTCCTCATTGTGCACAGCGGTGCAGCAGGCAATAATTAAATATCAGGTGCATAAGCTGCTCTTTAATTTGACATGTGTGCTCCAGGCAATAAACACACGTGGTGCAGTGGGGGCAGAGTAATTGCAGAGGAATGAAATATGGTATCAAGAGTGAGCGGATCATTGTATCAGGTACCTGATGACAGCTCGTTTGATCATTCCGCCAGGGCTAAAGAGGTTGGCTAATTAGTTGCCATTAAAACTCACCCTCTAATCAGGGGTCGCTCTTGCATAAAAAATGTCCCTATCTCCAGATGAGTGAACAATGCCCTTAATAACCATTTCATGCCTAGGCAAGCTACCCCCCTGCAGCTATTTGCAATAGAAATGAGGCACCAGGATGTAGTGAAAAAAAATGGGCGGGTGTCCTCCTGTATTGTCATTTTACTGTCTGTAGAAGATAACTGTTAACCCCTTCAGCAGAACTACTTAGATAATATAAATTCCTCTACTATGGATACTTTGGAGTGGTTTTGGTCTATTCATAGCTCTAGTGATGTGAACTGAGGTGAGATTACAGGTATTGAAAACCCCACCTACTACTGACGTAACAACAGATGGTATTATTTTCTCAATGTTCCATAAAAAAGAGATGTGGTTCAGGCTAGGAGTTCAACCAAAGCAGAGGAAGAATAAGTCAGTGGAGTGAGATTAAAAGAATGCTTATGCCACATGGCACGGATGCATTATGTCAATAGGAGTAAAGAATGAATTCTTCAGAGCTCTCCCTTGTGAGAAGGCCCCTGTCGTCTGAGGAACTGAAGGTTCCTCTTGCTGTGACTTTTAAGGATGGCAGAAAGTGCTCTGGTGAGAGCCCCATGCAATATTAGCTGACAGCCCAATATAAATAATGAGGCACATAATGCCATGTGCGAGCGCTAGTGTCTCCACAATGGCTTTCAATAGGTGCACCCTTGCCGCTACATTTCCATTTTGTTCAACAAAGAGCCAGTCTTCACAGACGACTTCTGTCTGAAAGCTTTGCCTGATCATTCTTTTATGTGCCACTTCCCAGAATGCACAATATTCACAGGACCTCATGATAATAGGCTCGTCGGGACACCGGGAGGGAAGAGAAAGAGGCGGCTTGTCGAAGTGCATACATCCAGGCCTGGCCCCAGGGAGAGGACCACGCCGTGCGACACTCCAGTCACAGGAAGCCAGGGGACTGCCGTGCAGTGTGCCTGACTCCTCTTCCCCCCATCATGGTGGCTAATGGCTGCCATGTTTGAGAGAAGGGGCTGTGCTGGTGCCTCAGCCTGGGCTGATGTAAGAAGAGATCCATTAGAGGTCGCAAGCACACACAGGCTGGGCCGGGGTGACGGTCGATTGATAAGACTGTAAGGGAAGTGAGGCGGAAGCAGCTTTTGCCTCTTTCTTTCCTGACTCCCCTTCACAATGACTGCTTTAACCAGACTGAAATGGAGTGGAAAATTGATGGAGATGTCTTGCATTGTGATTGTACTTCTGGACTGTGTAAAGTACATCTGGCCTGTGAGCAGCTCTGGTAGGCCTCTGTTTTGAAGTGGTCAGAAAATTGACCATATTCTCTTGAGCAATCGAGGACATCATCGATAGTTCCCATCTGTGTCCAATATTGTGTTATAACTCGGTTGTGACTTGTAAACATGGGCACAGCAGCATTGCTACAGCATTGCTACAAACCACTCTTTGCTCTCAAAACACTGTGAAACAATTACACAATGCTGATGGGAGCCTGTCTATTGACATATTTCACTCTTTCTAAACCTGTCTATTCCTACACATCTCTCAGAGAATAATACTCTACTCTATGTTGTACCATTTCATTGAGAAATGCCCTGCTGCCCGAATGATTGCATTTCACTGGCAAACAGTACTGTACAATTCATAATTAGATTAATTCAGAGACAATAATTTACTGGGGAGCCATTGGGAGGCTGAGAGCTGAGAGCCCATCCATATGCTACAAATGTCCTGCTTTATTCATTGTGTATTCTGGCTTTGTGTGGGAGGCTCCAGAACTTCCATCTTTCTGACAAATCAGCCAAAATAGCAACTCAAACATTTTCCTTCTCCTTTTTCTCAGTCAAGTTAAAATATCATAGGATTGTATAAATTAAGACTGTCGAAAAATGTCATTAATAATGAAACATGCATACTATTTCTCAATCCTGTTTCTCCTTATAAATAAATGATAATTTGTTTCTCTGCATCGTTACACAAAGGCCACGAGACTACTCTCCAACATTCTAATTATTTTGAAATAAACGCAACATGAATAGATTGAGCATGTCTTATCTCAAGCTTTCCCCCCATTGGTTGACATGAAAACAGAGAGGAACTAGAGAGGTAGTATGCTCCAGTAGGATGCTGCTGTTGACACTGAAAGTGAAAAATGGTCCGTTAAGGATCTCAAAGGGTGAGGATCAGCAGAATTAAAGCAAAGCGATTAGTTTGGACATTACAGAACTTTCTTTAAGTATCCTAAAACAGCAAAGCAGACTCTATGGAACATCTCTCTGGGACTCATCAAGCTTAGCTTATTTACTAAGAATAAGCTTTGAGCTTCGAATCAATGCAGAATAAAGAAATGGGAAACAGCGAAGGGTTTATTTTCAGGGCCTGCAATATCTACAGCACAACACTCCACCTATCTAACCACCAAGCTGTCAAAGAGCAGGGCTTGGGCTTGTAAACACACAGACAGTATGTAACATTACCATGGGTGAACTGTTATTACAGGCGGCTCTAGCAGCAGCAATAGCTCTGCAGGCCCTCAGCTTTCCAAATGGAGAATAGAGGCTGGGACACAATGAGAGAGATCATTACCAGACCCAAGAGCATACAACATGTACAAAATCATATTCCTGCACATGATCATTTTACCCCTCTGCTAATGACACCGTTACACACGATAATAATTGTATTTCTTGATAATTCGAAAAATTCCACATTGATTAAACATTTACAAGGTACTCAATGATTCATAGCATTTGTATACGTGTACATACAGTGCCCTTGACTTGTTCCACATTTTGCTGTGTTACAGCCTGAATTTAAAATTGATTGAATTTAGATTTTTGGTCACTGGCTTACACACAATACCCCATAATGTCAAAGTGGAAGTTTTTCAAAATGTTTTACAATAAAAATTAACCATTAAAAGCTGAAATGTCTTGAGTCAGCAAGTATTCAACCCATTTGTTATAGCAAGCCCCCTGGGACTAAACACCTCCCTCTGCAACTGGATCCTGGACTTCCTGACGGGTCGCCCCCAGGTGGTGAGGGTAGGTTGCAACACATCTGCCACACTGATCCTCAACACTGGAGCTCCCCAGGGGTGCGTGCTCAGTCCCCTCCTGTACTCCCTGTTCACCCACGACTGCATGGCCAGGCACGAGTCCAACACCATCATTAAGTTTGCAGACGACACAACAGTGGTAGGCCTGCTCACCGACAATGACGAGACAGCCTATAGGGAGGAGGTCAGGTACCTGGCCGGGTGGTGCCAGAATAACAGCCTATTCCTCAACGTAACCAAGACTAAGGAGATGATTGTGGACTACAGGAAAAGGAGCACCGTGCACATCCCCATTCTCATCGACAGGGCTGTAGTGGAGCAGGTTGAGAGCTTCAAATTCCTTGGTGTCCACATCAACAACCAACTAGAATGGTCCAAACACACCAAGACAGTCATGAAGAGGGCACGACAAAGCCTATTCCCCCTCAGGAAACGAAACAGATTTGGCATGGGTTCTGAGATCCTCAAAAGGTTCTACAGCTGCAACATCGAGAGCTTCCTGACCGGTTGCATCACTGCCTGGTACGGCAATTGCTCGGCCTCTAACCGCAAGGCACTTCAGAGGGTAGTGCGTACGGCCCAATACATCACTGGGGCAAAGCTGCCTGCCATCCAGGACCTCTCCACCAGGCGGTGTCAGAGGAAGGCCCTTAAAATTGTCAAAGACCCCAGCCACCCCAGGCATAGACTGTTCTCTCTACTACTGCATGGCAAGTGGTACCAGAGCTCCAAGTCCAGGACAAAAAGGCTTCTCAACAGTTTTTACCCCCAAGTCATAAGACTTCTGAACAGGTAACCAATGGTTACCCGGACTATTTGTATTGTGTGCCCCCCCAACCCCTCTTTTACGCTGCTGCTACTCTTTGTTTATCATATGTGCATAGTTACTTTAACTATACATTCATGTACATACTATCTCAATTGCCCTGACCAACCGGTGCTCCCGCTCATTGGCTAACTGGGCTATCTGCATTGTGTCCCACCACCCGCCAACCCCTCTTTTTACGCTACTGCTACTCTCTGTTCATCATATATGCATAGTCACTTTAACTATACCTACATGTACATACTACCTCAATCAGCCTGACCAATCAGTGTCTGTATATAGCCTTGCTACTCTTATTTTCAAATGTATTTTTACTGTTGTTTTATGAATGTATGAATGGATACAGATATGTTTGAATGCCCAGTCATGTTCATATAATCTCAAACATAAATTACTGCAGTTTAATCCGTAGAACGTACTACAGTTGAAGTCGGAAGTTTATATTCACTTGGGTTGGAGTCATTAAAACTCGTTTTTCAACCACTCCACAAATATCTTGTTAATAAACTAGAGGTTTTGGCAAGTCGGTTAGGACATTTACTTTGTGCATGACAAAGTAATAAGCCTTGGTTATTGGATGTGGACAATAAGCCTTGGTTGGATCAGGTTAATGGATGTGGATAATAAGCCTTGGTTGGATCAGGTTAATGGATGTGGATAATAAGTCTTGGTTGGATCAGGTTAATGGATGTGGATAATAAGCCTTGTTTGGATCAGGTTAATGGATGTGGATAATAAGCCTTGGTTGGATCAGGTTAATGGATGTGGATAATAAGCCTTGGTTGGATCAGGTTAATGGATGTGGATAATAAGTCTTGGTTGGATCAGGTTAATGGATGTGGATAATAAGTCTTGGTTGGATCAGGTTAATGGATGTGGACAATAAGCCTTGGTTGGATCAGGTTAATGGATGTGGATAATAAGCCTTGGTTGGATCAGGTTAATGGATGTGGATAATAAGTCTTGGTTGGATCAGGTTAATGGATGTGGATAATAAGCCGTGGTTGGATCAGGTTAATGGATGTGGATAATAAGCCTTGGTTGGATCAGGTTAATGGATGTGGACAATACGCCTTGGTTGGATCAGGTTAATGGATGTGGACAATAAGCCTTGGTTGGATCAGGTTAATGGATGTGGATAATAAGCCTTGGTTGGATCAGGTTAATGGATGTGGATAATACGTCTTGGTTGGATCAGGTTAATGGATGTGGATAATAAGCCTTGGTTGGATCAGGTTAATGGATGTGGATAATAAGTCTTGGTTGGATCAGGTTAATGGATGTGGATAATAAGCCTTGGTTGGATCAGGTTAATGGATGTGGATAATAAGCCTTGGTTGGATCAGGTTAATGGATGTGGATAATAAGCCTTGGTTGGATCAGGTTAATGGATGTGGATAATAAGTCTTGGTTGGATCAGGTTAATGTATGTGGATAATAAGCCTTGGTTGGATCAGGTTCATGCATGTGGATAATAAGCCTTGGTTGGATCAGGTTAATGGATGTGGATAATAAGCCTTGGTTGGATCAGGTTAATGGATGTGGATAATAAGCCTTGGTTGGATCAGGTGAATGGATGTGGATAATAAGCCTTGGTTCGATCAGGTTAGGTAGCCTGGGTTTCACTTTTGGTTGGTGGGTGTTTGTTTTCCGTGTGAGTGTTTGGTCCACACTGGGACACCGTGCGCTCCACCGCATAACACGGTGCCTGCCCGGTCCCTCTCGCTTTCCGGTAAGCACGGGGAGTTGGTGGAGGTCTCCTACCTGCCTTAGCCACACTCCCCGTGTTCCCCCCCAATACATTTTTGGGGCTGCCTTTCGGTCTTCCTTGCCAGCCGTGTTCCCTCGTATCGCTGGCTCCTCTCTCCGGCTGCCTCTGCCCTCCTAGCTGCCTCCACCTGTTCCCATGGGAGGCGATCCCTTCCAGCCAGGTTCTCCTCCCATGTGTAGCAACCCTTGCCGTCCAAAACATCCTCCCATGTCCAGGAGTCCTGACATCGCTGCTGCTGCTGCTGCCCGTTACCACGCTGCTTGGTCCTTTTGTGGTGGGTGTTTCTGTAAGGGTTGTCGTCGGTGGAAGAAGGATCGGACCAATGCGCAGCGTGGTAAGTGTTCATGATGTAATATTTAATAAAACGAACTGAACACTGAAATACAAAACAATAAAGTTAATGAACGAAAACCGAAACAGTACCGTGTGGACCAAACACTCACACGGAAAACAAACACCCACCAACCAAAAGTGAAACCCAGGCTACCTAAGTATGATTCTCAATCAGAGACAACTAACGACACCTGCCTCTGAGAACCATACTAGGCTGAACACAAAACCAACATAGAAAAACAAACATAGACTGCCCACCCCAACTCACACCCTGACCATACTAAAACAAAGAATAAAATAACAGAACTATGGTCAGAACGTGACACTGAACAATGTTATCAGAAGAAACTGTTAATTGGAAGGTTGGTTATCCTCCTATAATGTCACAGTGGATGGCAGAAATGTTAAGTTATGTATCACTACATTTGATTTATTATAAGATGGTTTATTACAAGATTATACTGTGCAACTTTCATGAGGTCTGGATGCCTAATATGGAATACTGTACGACAAAAGGAGTCTGTATTGAAATTATGCACATATCAGGGAGATACCTATTTAGGCAATCCCTAGCTGCTGGGCTGCTCAGTCCTTGCCCTGGGGATCTGCCATACTGTTGGTTGTCACTCTGGCCTTGGACTAACAAACCTGAAACCAATGATGAATGTTTCACTAAGATCTTAAAGCTGAGCGGGGTGTGTTGGGAAGGGACATGCAGGGCTTTGGCCACTAGGGGCGGAACGGGCGATCCAGCTATGTTCTGTGCAGTAAAAAAAAGCGAAATGTTTGTGATTCTAGCTCCGACACTGCAGTAACATCTAACAAGTAATATCTAACAAATTACACAACATATACCCAATACACACAAATCTAAGTAGGAATGAATTAAGACTATATACGTACATATGGACGAGTGATGTCAGAGCGGAATGGACTAAGATACAGTAGAATAGTATAGAAAAATAATAAATACATGAGATGAGTAATGCAAGATATGTAAGCATTATTAAGTGAATGAGATACCGTAGACTAGTATACATAACAGTATGCATATGAGATGAGTAATGCCAAGTATGTAAACATTAAGTGACTAAGATACCATAGAAGAGTATAGAATACAGTATATACAGACGTGCTCAAATTTGTTGGTACCGCTCCACAAAAAACTAAGAATGCACAATTTTCTCTGAAATAAATGGAAACTGACAAAAGTATTTGGCATAATAGAAGTCAGACTTTTGTTTTGATTTTTTATTCAACATAATATTGTAAATAATAGAAAATAAAAATAATGGGACCCGTTTGATTGCAATCACTGCAATCAAACGTTTTCTGTCACTCTCAATGAGACTTCTAAACCTGTTAACAGGTTGTTTGGCCCACTCTTCCTGAGCAAACTGCTCCAGCTGTCTCAGGTTTATGGGTGCCTTCTCCAGACTGCAAGTTTCAGTTCTTTCCGTAGATGTTCAATAGGATTCACATCAGGACTCATAGAAGGCCACTTCAGAATAGTCCAATGTTTTGTTCTTATCCATTCTTGGGTGCGTTTAGCTGTGTGTTTTGAGTCATTGTCCTGTTTGAGGACCCATGACCTGCGACTGAGACAGAGCTTTCTGACACTGGGCAGTACATTTCGTTCCAGAAGGCCATGGTAGTCTTGAGATTTCATTGTGCCCTGCACAGATTCAAGGCACCCTGTGCCAGGCGCAGCAGAGCAACCCCAAAATATAACTGAGCCTCCTCAATGTTTCACTGTAGGTATGTAGGCATGTATGGTGTTCTTTTCTTTGAAAGCTTCATTTTTTCATATGTGAACATAGAGCTGATGTGACTTGCCAAAAAGCTCCAGTTTTCTCACTCATCATTATTCAGGATTCATTCAGCATTAACCGTAATCATGGTTGCATCCACATTAATGTAAAATATTGGTCCCATGTTTCATGAGCTGAAATAAAAGATTCCAGAAATGTTCCACATGCACAAAAAGCTTATTTCTCTAAATTTTTGTGCACTAAATTTGCAGGGGAAATGCAAATAGTCCAGGTAGCCATTTTATTAGATGTTCAGGAGTCTTATGGCTGTTTAGATGGCTGTTTAGAAGCCTCTTGGACCTAGACTTGGCACTCCGGTACCGCTTGCCGTGCGGAAGCAGAGAGAACAGTCTTTGACTGGGGTGGCTGGAGTCTTTGACAATTTTTAGGGCCGTCCTCTGACACCGCCTGGTATAGAGGTCCTGGATGGCAGGAAGCTTGGCCCCAGTGATGTAATGGGCGGTACGCATTACCCTCTTTAGTGCCTTGCGGTCGGAGGTTGTGTAGTTGCCGTACCAGCCAGTGATTCAACCTGGCCGTGCAGTCATGACCAACCAGTGCTCCCTCATAATTGGCTAACCGGGCTATCTGCATTGTGTGCCACCCACCACCCGCCAACCCCTCTTTTACACTACTGCTACTCTCTGTTCATCATATATGCATAGTCACTTTAACCATATCTACATGTACATATTACCTCAACCAGCCTGACTAACCGGTGTCTGTCTACACCTGTTGTATTCTGCGCACATGACAAATAAACTTTGATTTGATTTATTACAGACTCAGACAGGGAGAGGTTGAAAATGTCAGTGAAGACACTTGCCAGTTGGTCAGCGCATGTTCGGAGTACACGTCCTGGTAATCCGCCTGGCCCTGTGGCCTTGGGAATGTTGACCTGTTTAAAGGTCTTACTCACATCGGCTGCGGAGAGCATGATCACTCAGTCGTCCGGAACAGCTGATGCTCTCATGCATGTTTCAGTGTTACTTGCTTCGAAGTGAGCATAGAAGTAATTTAGCTCATCTGGTAGGCTCGTGTCACTGGGAAGCTCTCGGCTGTGTATCCCTTTGTAGTTTGTAATAAGCGTCAGAGCCGGTGTAGTATGATTCAATCTTTGTCCTGTATTGATGCTTTGCCTGTTTGATGGTTGTCAGAGTGCATAGCAGGTTTTCTTATAAGCTTCCGGGTTAGAGTTCCGCTCATTTAAAGTGGCAGCTCTACCCTTTAGATCAGTGCAGATGTTGCCTGTAATCCATGGCGTCTGGTTGGGGTATGTACGTACAGTCACTGTGGGGACGACGTCATTGATGAAGCCAGTGACTGATGTGGTGTACCACTCAATGCCATCGGAAGAATCCCGGGACATATTCCAGTCTGTGCTAACAAAACAGTCCTGTAGCTTAGCATCTGCTTCATTTGACCACTTTTTTATTGACCGAGTCACTGTTGCTTCCTGCTTTAATTTTTGCTTGTAAGCAGGAATCAGGATGATAGAATTATGGTCAGATTTGCCAAATGAAGGTCGAGGGAGAGCTTTGTAAGCGACTCTGTATGTAGAGTAAAAATGGTCTAGAGTTTTCATTCCCTCTTGGTGCACATTTTACCTTCTGGTAGAAATGAGGTAAAGCGGATTTAAGTTTCCCTATTTTAAAGTCCCCGGCCACTAGGAGCGCCGCGTCTGGATGAGCATTTTCCTGTTTGCTTATGGCCATATACAGCTTATTGAGTAACGTCTTAGTGCCATCATCGGTTTGTGGTTGTAAATAGACAGCTATGAAGAATATAGATGAAAACTCTCTAGGTAGATAGAGAGGCATGCGGCAGGTAGCCTAGTGCTTAACCTTTTTGGGATAGGGGGCAGCATTTTCACTTTTGGATTAATAGTGTGCCCAGAGTGAACTGCCTCCTACGCTGTCCCAGATGCTAATATATGCATATTATTATTAGTATTGGATAGAAAACACTCTAAAGTTTCAAAAACGGTTTGAATGATGTCTGTGAGTATAACATAACTCATATGGCAGGCGAAAACCTGAGAAAAATCCAACCAGGAAGTGGGACATCTGAGGTTTGTAGTTTTTCAAAGCTTGGCCTACCGAGTACACATTGATGGATGAGGTTGCACTTCCTAGGGCTTCCACTGGATGTCAACTGTATTTTGAAACTTGAATGAGGACTCTACTATAAAGGAGGGGCTCATGAGACCTGTTTGAGTCAGTGGTCTGGCAGAGAGCCTTGGTCTCATGACGCGCACTCCCGACAGTTACCTCTCGTTCCAGTGCTTTTTCTGAAGACAAAGGAGTTTTCCGGTTGGAACATTATTGATGTTTTATGTTAAAAACATCCTAAAGATTGATTCCATACATCATTTGACATGTTTCTAAAGGACTGTAACGGAACTTTGGATGAAATGCTCGCGCCTCATGAAGATGGATTACTGGGCTGAACACGCTAACAACAAGTGTCTATTCGGACATAAATGATGGAACTTTATGGAACAAATCAGTCATTTATTGTCGAACTGGGATTCCTGGGAGTGCCTTCTGATGAAGATCATCAAACGTAAGTGAATATTTATGGTGTTGTTTCTAACTTTGTTGATTCCAAAATGGTGGCTATTCCTCTGGCTGTTTTGGGTTCTGAGCGGCGATTTCAGATTATGCTTTTTCCGTAAAGTTTTTTTGAAATCTGACACAGCGGTTGCATTTAGGAGAGGTATATCTTTAATTCTGTTAATAACCCTAGTATTTTTTATAAATGTTTATTATTAGTATTTCTGCAAAATCACTGCATGTTTTAGAATCAAAACATTACTGCATGTAAGGCACCAATGTAAACTGAGATTTTTGGATATAAATATACGCATTATCGAACAAAACATACAGTGGGGAGGACAAGTATTTGATACACTGCCGATTTAGCAGATTTTCCTCCTTGCAAAACATGTAGAGGTCTGTAATTTCAACTGTGAGAGACGGAATCTAAAACAAAAATCCAGAAAATCACATTGTATGATTTTTAAGTAATTCATTAGCATTTTATTGCATGACATAAATATTTGATCACCTTCCAACCAGTAACATGATGTGTAACATGATGTCATATGATGAAGATCATCAAAGGTTAGTGATTCATTTGTATCTATATTTCTCCTTTTGGTGACTCCTATCTTTGGCTGGAAAAATGGCTGTGTGTTTTTTTGACTTGGCGGAACCACTGCGCTAGAAAGGTTAAAGCGTTGGGCCAGTAACCGAAAGGTTGCTGGATTGAATCCCCAAGCTGACAAGGTAAAAAAAGATATTGTTCTGCCCCTGAACAAGGCATACACTGTTCCCTGTTAGGGCGTCATTGTAATTAAGAATTGAGATTTCCTTACATATCATGCACCAGCTGTTGTTTACAAATATACATAGACCGCCAGCCCTTGTATTACTGGCGGTCTACGTATAGGTTGCTGTTCTATCCTGCCAATACAGTGTATAACCCTCCAGCCGTATGTTATTCATTTCGTTGTTCAGCCATGACTCGGTGAAACATAAGATATTACAGTTTTTAATGTCCCGTTGGTAGGATATACGTGATTGTAGTTCATCCACATTATTATCCAGCGATTGTACGTTGGCCAATAGTATTGATGGCAAAGGCAGATTAGCCACTCATCACCGGATCATCACAAGGCACCCAGATCTCCTTCCGCGATACCGCCGTCTCCTTCTCCTACAAATGATGGGGATGAGGGCCTGTTCGAGTGTCTGGAGTAAATCCCTCCCGTCCGACTCGTTAAAAAATGATTCATCCAGTTCAAGGTGAATAATCGCTGTTCTGATGTCCAGAAGCTCTTTTCAGTCATAAAAGATGGTAGCAGCAACATTATGTACAAAATAAGTTACAAACAATGCGTAACAACGGCAGACATCCCTTCCGACATTATCTTTCACTCAGCGCTCTGTGCAGGGCTCTGTGCCAGTCAAGTTCTTCCACACCGATCTCGACAAACCATTTCTGTATGGACCTCACTTTGGGCATGGGGGGATAGTCATGCTGAAACAGGAAAGAGCAGTCCCCAAACTGTTGCCACAAAGTTGGAAGCACAGATTTGTCTAAAACATGCTGTAGCGGTTGTCTGCATAAAACTGCTAGGGCCTCGGATCAAGAGAGACACTCATGTTTTTTAATACTATATCTCTTGATACATTGATGAAAATAATAATGGCCTCTAAATCTTAAAGCTGCATACTGGGCCCTATTCCAACTAAACTACTGAAAGATCTGTTTTCTGTGCTTGACCCTCCTATGTTGAACATAATAAATGGCTCTCTATCCACCGGATGTGGACCAAACTCACTAAAAGTGGTAGTAATAAAGCCTCGCTTGAAAAAGCCAAACCTTGACCCAGAAAATATAAAAAACTATTGGCCTATATCGAATCTTCCATTCCTCTCGGCAATTTTAGAAAAAGCTGTTGCGCAGCCTTCCTGAAGACTTCCTGAAGACAAACAATGTATATGAAACGCTTCAGTCTGGTTTTAGACCCCATCATAGCACTGGTGAAGGTGGTAAATTACCTTTTAATGGCGTCAGACTGAGGCTCTGCATCTGTCCTCGTGCTCCTAGACCTTAGTGCCACTTTTGATACCACATTCTTTTGGAGAGATTGGAAACCCAAACTGCTCTACACGGGCAAGTTCTGGCCTGGTTTAGATCTTATCTGTTGGAAAGATATCAGTTTGTCTCTGTAGATGGTTTGTCCTCTACAAATCAACTGTACATTTCAGTGTTCCTCAAGGCTCTGTTTTAGGACCACTATTGTTTTACTATATATTTTACCTCTTGGTGATGTCATTTGGAAACATAATGCTAACTTTCACTGCTATGCGGGGGACACACAGCTGTACATTTTGATGAAACATGGTGAAGCCACAAAATTGCCCTCCCTGGAAGCCTGTGTTTCAGACATAAGGAAGTGGAGGGCTGCAAATGTTCTACTTTTAATTTCGGACAAACAGAGATACTAGTTCTAGGTCCCAGGAAACAAAGAGGTCTTCTGTTGAATCTGACAATTAATCTTGATGGTTGTACAGTCGTCTCAAATAAAACTGTGAAGGACCTCTGTGTTACTCTGCACCCTGATCTCTCTTTTGACAAACATATCAAGACCATTTCAAGGACAGCTTTTTTCCATCTATGTAACATTGCAAAAATCAGACACTTTCTGTCCAAATATTATGCAGAAAAATGTGTCCGTGCTTTTGTCACTTCTAGGTTAGACAACTGCAATGCTCTACTTACCGGCTACCCGGATAAAGCACTAAATAAACTTCAGTTAGTGCTAAACACGGCTGATAGAATCTTGACTAGAACCTCCAAATTTGATCATATTACTCCAGCCTCTCTACACTGGCTTCCTGAAAAGGCTAGGGCTGATTTCAAGGTTTTACTGCTAACCTACAAAGCATTACATGGGCTTGCTCCTTCCTATCTTTCTGATTTGGTCCTACGGTCACAAGACGCAGGCCTCCTTACTGTCCCTAAAATTTCTAAGCAAACAGCTGGACGTAGGGCTTTCACTTATAGAGCTCAATTTTTATGGAATGGTCTGCCTATCCATGTGAGAGACGCAGACTCGGTCTCGACATTTAAGTCTTTATTGAAGACTCATCTCTTCAGTAGGTCCTATGATTGAGTGTTGTCTGGCCCAGGAGTGTGAAGGTGAACGGAAAGGCACTAGAGCAATGAACCACAGTTGCTGTCTCTGCCTGGCCGGTTCCCCTCTCTCCACTGGGATTCTCTGCCTCAAACCCTATTACTGTCACGCCCTGGCCATAGAGAGGCTTTTTATTCTCTATTTTGGTTAGGCCAGGGTGTGACTATGGTGGGCATTCTATTTTATTTTTTCTATGTTTTTGTATGTCGTTGTTTTTGGCCGGTATGGTTCTCAATCAGGGACAGCTGTCTGTCGTTGTCTCTGATTGAGAACCATACTTATGTAGCTCTTGCCCACCTGGGTTTTGTGGGTAGTTGTTTTCTGTTTTCTGTTTTGTGTATTGCACCTTGCAGAACTGTTCGTTTGTTGCTTTTGTTCAAGTGTTCGTTTTTATTAAACGTATTATGAATACTTACCACGCTGCACCTTGCTCCTCTTCTCCTTCTCCCGATGACATTCGTTACAATTACAGGGGCTGAGTCACTGGCTTACGGGTGCTCTTTCATGCCATCCCTAGAAGGGGTGCGTCACTTGAGTGGGTTGAGTCACTGACGTGATCTTCCTGTCCGGGTTGGTGTCCCCCCTTGGGGTCATGCCCTGGGGGAGATCTTTGTGGACTATACTTGGCCTTGTCAGGAAGTTGGTGGTTGAAGATCCGTCTAGTGGTGTGGGGGCGGTGTTCTGGCAAAGTGGGTGGAGTTATATCCTGCCTGTTTGGCCCTGTCCGGGGGTATTATCGGACGGGGGCACAGTGTCTCCCGACCCCTCCTGTCTCAGCCTCCAGTATTTATGCTGCAATAGTTTGTGTCAGGGGACTAGGATCAGTCTGTTATATCTGGAGTATTTCTCCTGTCTTATTCCTGCGTGAATTTATTAAGTATGTTCTCTAATTCTCTCTCTCTTTTCTCTCTTTCTCTCTTTCTCTCTCTCTCTCTTTGTCTCGGAGGACCTGAACCCCATGGCCATGCCTCAGTACTACCTGGCCTGATGACTCCTTGCTGTCCCCAGTCCACCTCGTCGTGCTGCTGCTCCAGTTTCAACTGTTCTGCCTGCGGCTAAGGAACCCTGACCTGTTCACCAGACGTGCTACCTTGTCCCAGACCTGCTGTTTTCAACTCTCTAGAGACAGCAAGAGTGGTAGAGATACTCTGAATGATCGGCTATGAAAAGCCAACAGACATTTACTCCTGAGGTGCTGACCTGTTGCACCCTCTACAACCACTGTGGTTATTATTATTTGACCCTGCTTGTCATCTATGAACATTTGAACATCTTGGCCATGTTCTGTTATGATCTCCACCCGGCACAGCCAGAAGAGGACTGGCCACCCCAATAGCCTGGTTCCTCTCTAGGTTTCTTCCTAGGTTCCGGCCTTTCTAGGGAGTTTTTCTTAGCCACCGTGCTTCTACAACTACATTGCTTGCTGTTTGGGGTTTTCTGTACAGCACTTTGTGACATCAGCTGATGTAAGAAGGGCTTTATAAAGACATTTGATTTGATTTGTTTGTAGCATTATGATTTCCCTTCCCTGGAGCTAAGGGGCCTAGCCCGAAACATGAAAAATAGCCCCAGACCATTATTCCTCCTCCACCAAACTTTACATTTGGCACTATCCATTGGGGCAGGTAGCATTCTCCTGGCATCCACCAAACCCAGATTAGTCAGTTGGATTGCCAGGTGGTGAAGCGTGATTTATCACTGCTGCTCCAGAGTGCAATGGAGGCAAGCCTTACAACACTCCAGCCAACGCATGGCATAGCGCATGGCGATCTTAGGCTTATGTCAGGCTGCTCGGCCATGGAAACCCATTTCATGAAGCTCCCTACTAACAGTTGTTTTGCTGACATTGCTTCCGGAGGCAGTTCGGAACTCGATTTTTACGTGCGACGCGCTTCAGCACTCGGCGGTCCCGTTCTGTGAGATTGTGTGGCCTACTACTTCGCGGTTGTTGCTCCTAGGAATTTCCACTTCACAATAACAGTGATTACAGTGGACCGAGGCAACTCTAGCAGGGCAGAAATTTGACGAACTGACTTGTTGGAAAGGTGGCGTCCTATGACCGTGCCACATTGAAAGTCAATGAGTTCTTCCGTAAGGCCATTCTACTGCCAATAATTGTCTATGGAGATTGCATGGCTGTGTGCTCGATTTTATAGACCTGTCAGGAATGGGTGTTGCTGAAATAGCCGAATGCACTAACACTCTGTGTGCATTAATAGTGTTTAACGTGATTTTTGAATGACTACCTCATCTTTATACCGCACACATACAATTATCTATCTTCAGAGCTCGTGCTGCTTGGTGACCTAAACTGGGACTTAACACATCCTACAATCTAAGCTTGATGCCCTCAATCTCACACAAATTATCAATGAACCTACCAGGTACAACCTCAAATTTGTAAACATGGGCGCCCTCATAGATATCATCCTAACCAACTTGCCCTCCAAATACACCTCTGCTGTCTTCAACCAAGATCTCATTGCCTGCATCCGTAATGGTTCTGCGACCACCCCTCATCACTGTCAAACGCTCCCTAAAGCACTTCAGCAAGCAGGCATTTCTAATCGATCTGGCCCGGATATCCTGGAAGGATATTGACCTCATTCCATCAGTAGAGGATGCCTGGTATTTAAATAAATAAGCATGCCCCATTCAAAAAATGTAGAACCAGGAACATATATAGCCCTTGGTTCACTCTAGACCTGACTGCCCTTGACCAGCACAAAAACATCCTGTGGCGTACTGCATTAGCATCGAATAGCCCACGTGATATGCAACTTTTCAGGGAAGTTAGGAACATAGGAATATACACTGGCAGTTAGGAAAGCTAAGGCTAACTTTTTCAAACAGAAGTTTGTATCCTGTAGCACAAACTCAAAAAAGTTCTGGGACACTATAAAGTCAATGGAGAATAAGAGCACCTCCTCCCAGCTGCCCACTGCACTGAGGCTAGGAAACAATGTCACCACCGATAAATCCACTATAATTGAGAATTTCAATAAGCATTTTTCTACGGCTGGTCATGCTTTCCACCTGGCTACCCCTACCCCGGTCAACAGGCCTGCACCCCCCACAGCAACTCACCCAAGCCTCCCCCATTTCTCCTTCACCCAAATCCAGATAGCTTATGTTCTGAAAGAGTTGCAAAATCTGGACCCCAACAAATCAGCCGGGCTAGACAATCTGGATCCTCTGTTTCTAAAATTCTCTGTCAGAATTGTTGCAATCGACCCATACCTTCTCCGCTATGCAATCTGGTTTCAGAGCTGATCATGGGTGCACCTCAGCCACGCTCAAGGTCCTAAACAATATCATAACCGCCATCGATAAGAGACAATACTGTGCAGCCATATTCATTGACCTGGCCAAGGCTTTCGACTCTGTCAATCACCACACTCTTATCGGCAGACTCAACAGCCTTGGTTTCTCAAATGACTGCTTCACCTGGTTCACCAACTACTTCTCTGATAGAGTTCAGTGTGTCAAATCAGAGGGCCTGTTGTTCAGACCTCTGGCAGTCTCTATGGGGGTGCCACAGGGTTTAATTCTCGGTCCGACTCTCTTCTCTGTATACATCAATGATGCAGCTCTTGCTGCTGGTGATTCAATGATCCACCTCTACGCAGACGACACCATTCTGTATTCATCTGGTCCTTCTTTGGACACTGTGCTAACTAACCTCCAGACAAGCTTCAATGCCATGCAACTCTCCTTCCTTGCCCTCCAACTGCTCTTAAATGCAAGTAAAACTAAACGCATGCTCTTCAACCGATCGATGTCTGCACCTGACCGCTCGTCCAGTATCACTACTCTGGACGGTTCTGACATATAGAATATGTGGACAGCTACAAATAACTAGGTGTCTGGTTAGACTGTAAACTCTCCTTCCAGACTCACATTAAGCATCTCCAATCCAAAATTAAATCTAGAATCGGCTTCCTATTTCGCAACAAAGGATTCTTCACTCATGCTGCCAAACATACCCTCGTAAAACGGACCATCCTACCCATCCTCGATTACGGCAGTGTCATTTACAAAACAGCCTCCAACACTACTCAGCAAATTGGATGCAGTCTATCACAGTGCCATCCGTTTTGTCACCAAAGCCCCATATACTACCCACCACTGCGACCTGTATGCTCTTGTTGGTTGGCCCTCGCTTCATACTCGTCGCCAAACCCACTGGCTCCAGGTCATATACAAGTCTTTGCTAAGTATAGCCCCGCCTTATCTCTGCTCACTGGTCAACATAGCAGCACCCACCCGTAGCACGTGCTCCAGCAGGTATATTTCACTGGTCACCCCAAAGTCAATTCCTTTTGGTTGCCTTTCCTTCCAGTTCTCTGCTGCCAATGACTGGAACGAACTGCAAAAATCACTGAAGCTGGAGACTCACATCTCCCTCACTAACTTTAAGCACCAGCTGTCAGAGCAGCTCACAGATCACTGCACCTGTACATAGCCCATCTGTAAATAGCCCATCCAACTACCTCATCCCCACACCGTATTTATTTATTTATCTTTCTCCTTTGCACCGCAATAACTTTACTTGCACATTCATCTTCTGCACATCTATCACTCCAGTGTTTAATTGCTATATTGTAATTATTTAGCCACCATGGCCTATTTATTGCCTTACCTCCTGTATCTTACCTCATTTGCGCACACTGTATATAGACTTTTTCTACTGTATTATTGACTGTATGTTTGTTTATTCCATGTGTAACTTTGTGTTGTTATATGTGTCGAACTGCTTTGCTTTATCTTGGCCAGGTCGCAGTTGTAAATGAGAAATTGTTCTCAAGTAGCCTACCTGGTTAAATAAAGGTTAAATATATTTTTTTAAATCCCTCAGTCGAGCAGTGAATTTCAAACAGATTTAACCACAAAAACCAGGGAGGTTTTCCATTGCCTCGCTAAGAAATGCACCTTTTAGTAGATATATAAAAATAAAAAAAGACATTGAATTTCCCTTTGAGCATGGTGAAGCTAACTACACTTTTGATGGTGTATCAATAAACCGAGTCACTGCAACTATGCAGGCATCCTTCCTAACTTGGTTGCCGGAGAGGAAGGAAACTGCTCAGAGATTTCACCATGAGGCCAATCATGACTTTTAAACATTTATATAGTTTAATGGCTGTGATAGGCAAAACTTCACAAGTATTTTGTATTTCAGAGGTATACTAATACTTTAAAAACATGCTATGAATACATTTTTTTTTCTGAAGCAAGGAGTGAAGTAAGAGACAGATGAAAACAACTTTAATCAAAATATGAGTGAAGACAAAATGCTAAGCCAGTCAAGCAGACATCAATGATGTGAACAGCAATAGTTGATGAGAAACATTATCCAGTACAATGCAATTATACATTTTCTATGGCTCCCTGTTAAAATAAAGGTTAAATAAAATACATCTAGTAGAATCAGTGTATGTGGATGCATGCATGTGCACGTGCCTTCAGAGAGAGAGCATTGTCTGTGCGCGGGTGTGTTCCTGTGGCTCTTTGAAGGGCTGAGGCCTAGCTGCCTGTGATAATTAGAGAGCAATGACCTTCTCATTAGTGCCAGGAGGCAGCTGATTATCCCCCCTTCTCTCTTCATGGATGCCCACCCGCCACACAGACAATCTTGGAATATCAAAGCAATTCTCTAAGATATTTATTAGAGCCAAAATTACAAAAACACATAGCAAAACCTTTGAATTACACCCCCTAATGTATGCAGAGCCAAATGAATGGCTACGCTTGCCTCCTAAACCCCTCCCTCCTCTTTTCTCTTGTCGCTTAAATTTTTCATTACAAATTTCCGGCGCTTCAAAGTAGCATCTCACAGCCAGTCCCTTTCTTCTCTCCTGTGTGACAAAGACCTGTCAAAAACTGTCCCCGTGTTTGGTCCTGCTTTCCTCAGCTCCTCTTGCATCTAAATGTCAAATCATTTGGTTTAAATACAGCACAGCGCCGCTCATCTGGCAAGGCCGAGGGGAAAAAGAGAAGAAAACGCAGCAGAAGGCCTCTAAAAGGCCTCTAATTAATGTTACTTATTGATTTTGTTTTACTGTGTGATGTACACTATGAAAAAAATATGAATCTAGAAGGAGCTCTCATTAAAATCATTAGCGGCTTGATGTTAGCCGAAAACATCTCACTCTTTAGGCTTCTGAGAGCACATTCACAGGTTCTCCTTTAATGTAACAAGAATGGTCTGGGTGTGCAGGGACTGGGAGGTAGAGAGAAGGGGGTTGCTGCTTATTCTGTTTCAGATAAATGGGAAGCAACAATGCCCCTCTGTTTTAAACAGGCTGGAACAGGGCCCAAACTAACCCAGACACGAGATGGTGAACCCTGGTCTTTGTTGAAAGGGTTTTTGACATGTTCATTTGAATCCCTCCTGCTTTCTGAGAGGCCTCAGAGGAGTTGGTGTTGCTGAATAGGAGAGATAGAAGAGACAGGGTTTAATCAGAGGACAACACAGGGAGACCTTCACATCTATCACGCTGAGATGCCCAAACTACAGCTTAATACTTTATATACACAATATGGTTGAATTATATTGATCCGCTCCTATGGGTACACAAGGCCATTAGGAGTGCAAAATGAGTGAAAATTGATATTTTCAGTATTCTCTGTTCAATTGAAAATAAAGTTATTTAAGCCATCATCCCAAATTTAAAAAAATGTGTATTTATATCTTTTTTATTGAAATATAATGAAAAGGACCAGAGCATTAGTCTGCCGATGGATAGTGTTCATGTCGAAAAATGCAACTACTGATAACAATTCATGAGGCTCTTCGCTGGCTCCTTTTAATGAGTATACATTAGTGTCTGTATTGAAACATGTCTGTATTGTTGTGCATCAAGAGAGGCAGCAGACATCAGCTTTCACCAACATACTCATCACCAAGACATTGAGCAGTCATTTGAGAGCAGCTGAAGTGCATGATTCAGAGTTGTGTCCATACAGCAGAATGGTATGGTAAGATACAGAAGAGTATAATGTTTGAAAATGTGCATCCAAATAGGCTAACGTGTAAGCCCTCCCCTGTACACAAAAACAAACCCCAGCCATTAGTGCTGTACAGAGCCAATTAAAACACAACTTTTGTTTTCTTTCTGTTTCACAACAAATTAAGAAATTAAACCACTGTTAAAAACGGCCATTAGGTCTACAGTGTAAATAGATGGGGGGGATGAGGACAGGGTAAAAAAATACCAGACCTACAAAATTATATAGATATACTACACATGATTGAGGGATACTACAAAGTGTATTATAGCATTCTACAGTATACTACAGTTTACTACTGTTTACTACAGAATATTATATAATTATCTAGTAAGTACTGTAGTATTCTATAGTAAACTATATATATTTTTTAGTGTGGGCAGGTCTGAAAACTAACAGACCAGAATCAAGATTAATACACCGACTTTTCCTTGGTTACAGATGTTGATTGGAAATGACATGAGGTTAAAAATGGTAATCACTCATTGACTCTAATCAGGCCATGACTGATTCTCATTGAGGAAGGAAAAATGATTTTGTGAATTACGTTGGTCAGCATGTTAGTGGATGCATATGAGCATATAATTCTCTCCAGGTCTTGAGAGAGATTTGGAGATAGTGCTTGTGTGACTGTCACATGCCAGAGCTCTGACACACAGCACACGGAGTGTTAAGGAGCCGGAGTGCCACCCAACCTAAACCATTAGGCTTCTCTAAGCAGCTAGGAGGCTTCCTGCTACACCTGCACATCTCCCTCCTATATGAAGTGCTGCTGTATAAATTAATCACACGCAGCCTTATGCACTTTGATGCAATTTATAATGCACATTAATGAGGGCTGACAGCTGTAACTAAAAGGCAGAATGATCACTTACAATTCAAATAAAAATCACAGCGCAATAAACTTTTTTCCCTCTCTCTGTTTTCATCTTCCTCCAGCTTTGATTCCTGCTGTTTTATCAAAGGCGAAGCGCGTGTGAAAAGACTAAATGATCCGCAAATTGGAGCAACACTTGTGCTCTGTCTTACCGGGAGCATTGTGATGTATGAGGACTAATTGTACATTGTGCGACAGTATGGCAGCGGATAATAAAACAGCCTTCTCACCTCATTTCAATCTGAATGACTTATCAGTTTCCTTTGTCAATTCCCTGCTTGTTGGTGGAGACACACATCATTCATACATCACACCCAAGTTTCTGAAACATTGTACGCCCTTTCCTTTTTGGAAGGGGAGCATTTTCTTTGATAACTACAGATTGTTCATGCAGAATCATCCCAGAGATTTAATTTATAACCAAATGCTGTACACCAGGATCACAAACATCATCTGAAAAACATTCAGGCTGACCTTCAGTTGTGCAAATTAAATGTTGGGCATGTGTGGCTGTGATGGTGTAACTGATTTCATTCTTCATTATGGTCTGTAATGACATTTCTCAGCTGTCAGAGGCATTGCAGGGGGCTGTGAGGACTGAGAGGATTGGGATGCATTAACCATCCCACCCAGAGCAGAGCTGGTGGGGGTTTAGACCCAGAGCCCAAACAACTACAGTAATGATGAGTGTTTATGGCAAAAACAGACACAACAAAATACCCTAAAAATGGATACAATATGTTGTGTGTGTGGCTCTGCAGAGGGAATGCAGCAAAGGAAGGTTGGTGAACTTCCTGGCTTCAGAACAAACCCATATTTCTTCCGCTCAATAAAGGGGTTTAACAGGATCCTAAAGATTTCATTAGGATGTTAGCTGGTGTGGGTCACTTCCAGTTCAGGGTCTAGAATGGAAGATATACAGTACCATTACAGCGGAATGTCCTCGTCATGGTGGGTCGGCTATCATCATTAGGCTCAAGACAGCTCCATCCAAACAATGAGCCTTTAAAAAGACAAGACTAATGGAGATTGACCTGAACTGGGGCTTACAGTACAATGTGAGTGTGAGTCACTTTAGGAAATAGTTTGCACATATAGACATCAGATGTCCTTGTTTGTCTTAGGAGGAGCAAGTGGGGACACACTAAACACAGGTATGTATAAACTTTCCAAACTGCAACTTCTCAAACTTCATTAATTCCCCTTCCGGCCTCTCTCGTGACTGGAGATGTCTTCTATAGACCAGAAAACAAGAAGAGAAACCAGTGTTGTCTTCTAATGCTGCTTTTCTCACGGCCTGTCATCCTGGTATCTTAGGGCCTTTTAGCATTTCACAACAGATGAGAGCTTAAGGACCACTCGTCTTCAGGGAGGGGAAATGACTGAAGGAAGAGGGGGACAGACACAGATGAGTGGAAGACCCTCTGGGGGCTGTAGTCTTTCTTTCTCTCTCTCTCTCTGGGTATAGCTTTCTCTGGGTATAGAGTTTTCCTGCAGTTCTTTAGGCTGTTTGATCTTCATCTGGCCTCCAAGTGGGATCCTACAATGCCTGGCAAAGGCAGTCCGTCACAACTCAGTTTGCTCAACTACAAACAGCCAATGATACCAATTATGTGTAGTTCTGTATAGAAAATAAAGACAGAACTGTTTTTGACCCCTCTGGGACCCGTCAGCTTCACTTGGTTTCATCCCACATCACTTCATTTTTTCAATTTTGTAAGTGAAGCACGATAGGATATGGCACTGTACATGAACTGGACAAATCACACAAATGTAGCTGATATTGGGACTGGGTGTGTCATTTGTTGAGGCTACACATGGTTTTCAGTTTCAAAAGTGAACTTTGATGACAGAATTGTGTGATTTTAATGGAATAGGCGTAAACAACTAAATTTGTAAAAATTTAAGTGGACAACCGAATATGCCCCTGTTCATCTGTACTTTTACCCTGGCATGGTACGGGAACTCTGGGGGAGCTGAGAGGAGAGCTGAGAGAAGAGCTGAGTGGAGATCTGAGAGGAGAGCTGGGAGCAGAGTTGGGAGGAGAGCTGAGAGGAGATCTGAGAGGAGAGTTGGGAGGAGAGCTGAGAGGAGAGCTGAGAGGAGAGCTGGGATGAGGGCTGGGAGGAGAGCTGAGAGGAGAGCTGAGAGGAGAGATGAGAAGAGAGCAGAGAGGAGATCTGAGAGGAGAGCTAGGAGGAGAGCTGAGAGGAGAGCTGAGAGGAGAGCTGAGAGGAGATCTGAGAGGAGATCTGAGAGGAGAGATGAGAAGAGAGCAGAGAGGAGATCTGAGAGGAGAGCTAGGAGGAGAGCTAAGAGGAGAGCTGAGAGGAGAGCTGAGAGGAGATCTGAGAGGAGATCTGAGAGGAGAGCTGGGAGGAGAGCTGGGAGGAGAGCTGAGAGGAGAGCTGAGAGGAGAGCTGAGAGGAGAGCTGAGGGGAGAGCTGAGAGGAGAGCTAGGAGGAGAGCTAAGAGGAGAGCTGAGAGGAGAGCTGAGAGGAGATCTGAGAGGAGATCTGAGAGGATATCTGAGAGGAGAGCTGGGACGAGAGCTGAGAGGAGAGCTGAGAGGAGAGCTGAAAGGAGACCTGAGCCAGTGTTCAGTGGGAGGAGGGGGGATCTGGGTCATGGACACTGCATGTCTTCCCTAATACTTCTCCATATAAGGCCAACCAAGTGAAACTCCAGCACCTTTGTTAAAAATTAATCTGCTGTCAATAATTAAAGGCTCATTATTTGGATCAGAAGAGGGCTGTGATTCCAAAATGAATGTGCTGCTAATGCATGTGGCGAAATAGACGTTGAATAGCTAGCCACTGAATGAAGTGCCATCCATTCCTAGTCAGTTGGACAAAAAAGCAATGTTTCAAATCAAATATTTACTACCGTTGTCCTGACTTTTCAAAGTACATCTGAGGTTTTGTATTCTTTACAATAATTCAAACAAACGTCAGAGAGACAAAGAGCTTGTTATCTCAGACCTTTCAATTGAGACCTTTAAAAGGGAAAGAAGAACTTCCAACAGATCTGACCTGAGTCACAGTACAATCAACCAACCACCTTCACCTTGGAGAGGAAATAATGACATTAGAGCCAATTTAGGTGATGAACCACAGAGCATATGAATGCACACATACAGTATCAACATGAAAACAACCAGATCTATTACCCACGGGACAGTGTTGGCATGATAATACTAGCATTGTCCTGCAGCTATGCAGAACTCCAACATCCCTATCCACTAAATCCAGGAAGAAGCCAGTAAGGAGGAAGTCAGAACAGAGACATTATGCCTTTTAGGATTTTTTAACTAGGCATAATGATTTCTCTCCTTGATGTCAGGCTTTTATTGTTGTTTGTTGTTGTTATGATTTGCAGAAAGAAACAACTGAGAATTAGCTGTGTGTGTTTGTGTGTGTGTGTGTGTGTGTGTGTGTGTGTGTGTGTGTGTGTGTGTGTGTGTGTGTGTGTGTGTGTGTGTGTGTGTGTGTGTGTGTGTGTGTGTGTGTGTGTGTGTGTGTATGGCTCAAGGAGCTGCCGCTGATGTAAACAGAGGGAGGGTAAACACACAGACAGCTCACACTCTTCATTGTTATTATCCTGTTTGTATAATTAGTCTTAGAAATTGCTCACATCAAAGCCATCCTCCCCTTAAAGACTTCCACGGCTGAGCTACAGGAGGGGTGCGAAGTGGGGAGCGGGTGTTCCCCTCCCGTTAAGAGACGTTAGCGTGGATTAGCAGGCTGTTTGGGAGGCTTTGAGCCTCCATGGGTGAACAGGGGCTTTGGCAAACACAGGAAACATGATCGGTGCTGTGTTGTGGTATCTCCTGGCTATCATTTACCATTCTGTGTGCCTGTCATTGTGCTACTCCTCCCAGAGGGCCACAGGGCCGTGTTTTATACTGTTTGATTATAAACCTGCTCAATTCAGTAAGTGTCTCTCTTTGCTCTGAATGGTCTGGATGGTCTGAATGGTCTGGATGCACACAACATTGTTCTGAGGCCCTGCATGTCAACCTGAACCAGAAAGCCACAGAAACACAGCTTGGGTTCTTGTCCATACTGAATCATAGAGACAAACTGTAACACTCAAGTATCACCAGTGCAGAAAATGTCTATTTTTATCCTCCGGTCCATACCCTTAATATTGCATTGCTTGAAAATTGCAGTTAACTTTTTGTTGGAATATAGGCTACATTGCTTTGGATGACGTCTCTAACCTGCTCTGACTGTGTTCCAGAGTTAAAGTGCCAGAGAGGAACTGCTGATTCTGAGCGAACAATGACGCCCAGACAGCCAGAAGTGATGAGAGACAGAAATGGTAGTGGGTTTGCGGCAGTTTGATTGACAGAACCAAAGCTGCCTCTGCCATCAATTTAATGGCAATCATTATTTAATGTATATTACTTAAAAGCATATGCAAAATTAAGATTTACTCACAAAAAGCACATTTGATGTGGTATTTAAAGAATAATATGCATAATATATTGATCATTAATATTAATGCCTCAGAACTTCAAGTGTGTCCTTTCTTGGGCTACTTTTCCGCTGAAAGCATTGACTATCATCATCTCAATTAATAACTAAGAAAGTTACTGTGGAAGAGGAGGAAGTAGCACAAAACTGGAAGCTTTTTACACGGAGGAGAAAAACCTGCCATGCAGAATTTATCTCAAAGAGAGATGCACTTATGTGTAAGGACAAGAGGCAGGGCGGTTTACGTGTAATGCACAGTACAAAAGAGGAAATAAAAAAAGATATATATCGGTTGTTTCAGGAGATCTATTTTTATTTAAATGAAGCCATTACATAAAAAGGCTGCTTCACATATAATCATTAGTGATTTTATTGTTAAAGAGACCTGCAGTTCAGATGCTGAAGTGTACTCATGTGTTCTCATGTACCGTATCATGTGGTGATGTGACTGGACATGGAAATACTTGAAAGTACTATTACGTTATTCCATTCACTCGTGATCTTGCTGATTTGGGGGGGACACATCAACTTGCTCAAACATTTCCTGATGCTGTCTTTCTGTCCTTGTTGCACCATTCCTAGCTTTAGGATAGTGTTCTAGTAGTGATTGACACCCAGATGAGAGTTTGACTGTCATGGCCAACACTGCAAGTCGTGTTAATATAATTAAATTATGAATGAGAGCATGAATATTACAGCAGTTTGGCAGAGATCTGGGGATTGAGCTACGCTATGTTTGCTTTACACTGTCAACAATCCTACCATTTTAGTCACTCCTGTTCATCCTGAATATACACTAAAACACAATGTAAGACAATTCTAACAAGGCTGTAATATTGATTTTGGGCATGTCTGAGTATAGCATTGCAAGTGTACTGTGTCTTCTGATATGATCATGTACAGGGAGGCATTCATTAGGCAGAGGAGAGGACCAAAGAGCAAACATATCTTAGAAAAGGGCAAGGACTAAGGTTAAGAGATAAAACAAACATGCTTATTTTATTAGCTAGCAGCCCCCCGGGGAGTGAGAATCCATGAACTGACAGGACCCATTAAACATGTCATTCTTGACAGAGGGAAACTTTATACACAGACAGTCTCTGCAGTGTGTTATTAAAAAGATGAGCATGGCCGTGGAAATTAAATAAATAAATAAAAATACTGATTAAATTTTAAGCAGCCGGCGGGCCGATATTTGCCTGAGGCATGTTTGTCAGTTTCAAAGGGTGTTTTTATTAATTTTGTATTTTGCATTTTGTTAGTGGAAAGAGCCTGCTCCACTGGGAGCGCCACAAGCTATAGCCAGCAGAGCCTATAGCAGCGAGAGGGGAGACACAGAGCATGCCAAGCAGATCCTGCACACTTAGAGGGAGAAATCAGCCTGAGATCATCAGCCTTCTTCCTTCGACCCCCCACTCTCTACCCTAGACACACACACAGGCAGGCAGAAAGACACACAGACAGACGCTCACACAAACACACTGGTGCACACACACAGACTGGTGTAACATACTATTTCTTCAAACACACAACCACAGACATATATTACATAAATACACACAAGAAAAACACACAGGGAGACACACGTGTATACTTACGGTATTGGTACAGCAAAAAAGAAAAAGCTAATAATGCATTAACAGTATAACTATACTATATAGAGTCATTAAAAATATATATTATATTTTTCAGGAAGTAAACGTAATAACATAAATTACAGAAAATAAACACATCAAAATATAAATACAAAATGCAAGCAGAAAGAAAGAAACAGTCATAAAAAACAAACACAGTCATAAAAAACAAACACAGTCATAAAAAACAAACACAGTCATAAAAAACAAACACAGTCATAAAAAACAAACACAGTCATAAAAACAAACACAGTCATAAAAAACAAACACAGTCATAAAAAACAAACACAGTCATAAAAAACAAACACAGTCATAAAAAACAAACACAGTCATAAAAACAAACACAGTCATAAAAAACAAACACAGTCATAAAAAACAAACACAGTCATAAAAAACAAACACAGTCATAAAAAACAAACACAGTCATAAAAAACAAACACAGTCATAAAAACAAACACAGTCATAAAAAACAAACACAGTCATAAAAAACAAACACAGTCATGAAAAACAAACACAGTCATAAAAAACAAACACATAAGGTACAAAAAAACTAAAAGCTTATTTACTCTGTAGAGACCAAAGGAACTTCCAGAGGTAGCCATCCCTGAGACCAGGTGTGGTAACTCGTATGTCTAAAGTTTAATAATCATGTTAGGTACAGTGGGCTTTATAAATGAAAACATAGCAATGTATCAATCTACAGTGCATTCGGGAAGTATTCAGACCCCGTGACTTTTTCCACATTTTGTTACATTACAGCCTTATTCTAAAAGGTATTCAATTAATTGTTTACCTCATCAATCTACATACAATACCCCATAATGACAAAGAGGCGAAAAACTGTTTTTAATTTTTTCTTTAGAATGTATTGAACATAAAAAACATAAATACCTTATTTACACAAGTATTCAGACCCTTTGCTATGAGACTCGAAATTGAGCCCAGGTGCATCCTGTTTCCATTGATCGTCCTTGAGATGTTTCTACAACTTGATTGGAGTCCACCTGTGGTAAATTCAATTGATTGGACATGATTTGGAAAGGCACACACAAGGTTCCACAGTTGACTGTGCATATCAGGGCACAAACCAAGCCATGAGATCAAAGGAATTGTACGTAGAGCACAGAAACAGGATTGTGTTGAGGCACAGATCTGGGGAAGGGTACCAAAAAATGTCTGCAGCATTGAATGTCCCCAAGAACACAGTGCCCTCCATCATTCTTAAATTGAAGAAGTTTGGAACCACCAAGACTCTTCCTAGAGCTGGCCACCCGGCCAAACTGAGCAATCGGAGGAGAAGGGCCTTGGTCAGCGAGGTGACCAAGAACCTGATGGCCGCCCTGACAGAGCTCCAGAGTTCATCTGTGGAGATGGTAAAACTTTCCAGAAAGACAACCATCTCTGCAGCACTCCACCAATTAGGCCTTCATGGTAGAGCCAGACAGAAGCCACTCCTCAGTAAAAGCCTGCTTGGAGTTTTTCAACTGAAAATGGCGCCGACAGAGAGGGCTGCTGTGCTTCTAGCTTTTAGGAATCTTTGCAGTATTTCGTTTTTTTAATGTTTTATTTCTTAAATTATTAGCCCAGAAAATGTTTTGTGTTATTACATACAGCCGGGAAGAACTATTGGAATTCAGAGCAGCGGTAACTCACCAGCTCTACCAGCATTATGACCAGGAATACAACTTTCCCGAATCGGATCCTTTGTTCACTCCCTGCAGGGCAATTGAACTGATTCTGGAGGCCAACCCAAAACACCGTCGGCAGAGGAGAGGTACTCGGATTGGTCTTCTAGTTCCACTTAGGAGGCAAGCACACCACCCACCGCTTCCGAGTATATTACTCGCTAATGTTCAGTCTCTGGATAATAAAGTTGACGAGCTCAATGCGAGGATTTCTTTCCAGAGAGACATCAGGGATTGTAACATACTCTCTCGGGATATACTGTCTGAGTCCATCCAGCCAGTATCTCTCTGGGGAGAAGAAGGGCGGGGGTTGTATGTTTCATGATTAACGGCTCATGGTGTGATTGTGATAACATACAGGAACTCAAATCCTTTTGTTCACCCAACCCAGAATACCTCACAATCAAATGCCGACCGTATTATCTCCGAAGAGAATTCTCTTCAGTTATAGTCACAGTCGTGTATATTCTCCCTCAAGTCGATACCACAACGGCCCTCAAAGAACTTCACTGGACTTTATGCAAACTGGAAACCACATATCCTGAGGCTGTAATTGTTATAGCTGAGAATTTTAGCAAAGCAAATTTTAGAAAAAGGCTGACGAAGTTCTATCAACACATTCACTGTAGAACTTGTGCTGCTAAAACACTTGACCACTGCTACTCCAACTTCTGGAATGCCTACAAGGCCCTCCCGCGCCCTCTTTTTGGCAAATCTGACCACAAGTTAATTTTGCTCCTGCTTTCCTGTAGGCAGAAACTCAAACAGGAAGTACCCGTGCTAAGGACTATTCAACGCTGGTCTGACCAATCGGAATCCACACTTCAAGATTGTTTTAAACACGTGGACTGGGATATGTTCCAGGTAGCCTCCGGTAATAACATTGACGAATATACTGATACGGTGACTGAGTTTATCAGGAAGTGTATAGGAGATGTTGTAACCGCTGTGACTATCAAAACCTACGCTAACCAGAAACCGTGGATGGATGGCAGCATTCAAGCAACACTGAAAGCGCGAACCATCACATTTAACCATGGCAAGGTGACTGGGAATATGGCAGAATACAAACAAAGGAAAAACCTCAACCAATTTCTAAAGACTGGTGACATCCAGTAGAAACTGCAAGCAAGTCCCTTAGAAATCTGGTTACCCAATAAAATCCTATTGAAAAGACAGTGACCTCAAAAAAATAAATCTGAATGGTTTGTCCTCAGGGTTTTGCCTGCTACATAAGTTCTGTCATACTCACAGACGTGATTCAAACAGTTTTAGAATCTTCTGAGTGGTTTCTATCCAAATCTACTAATAATATGCATATATTATATTCTGGGGATGAGTAGCAGGCAGTTGAATTTGGGCATGCTATTCATCCAAAAGTGAAAATGCTGCCCGAAGAAGTATCCCCGAAGAAGTTCATGCAACCGCTGTGTCAGATTTTTTTTTTTAATTACAGAAAAAGCATAATCTGAGAACGGCGCAAAGAGCCCAATCCAGTCAGAGAAATATCCGCCATTTTGGAGTCAAAAGAAGTTAGAAATAACACTATAAATATTCACTTACCTTTGATGATCTTCATCAGAAGGCACTCCCAGGAATCACAGTTCGACAATAAATGACTGATTTGTTCCATAAAGGTCCATAAAGTCCATAATTTATGTCCAAATAGCCACTTGTTGTTAGCGTGTTCAGCCCAGTAATCCATCTCCATGAGGCGCGAGCACTTCGTTCAGACAAAAACTTGAAAAGTTCCGTTACAGGTTGTAGTCAAACGATGTATGGAAACAATCTTTAGGACGTTTTTAACATAAAACATCAATAATGTTCCAACCGGAGAATTCCTATGCCTGAGGAAAAACATTGGAACGAGAGCTAACTCTGTCGGGAGCGCGTGTCACGAGCTTGAGACACTCTGCCAGACCACTGACTCAAACAGGTCTCATGAGCCCCTCCTTTATAGCAGAATCCTCATTCAAGTTTCTAAAGATGGTTGACATCTAGTGGAAGCCGTAGGAAGTGCAACTTGACTCCATAGACACAGTGTATTCGGTAGGCCAAGCTTTGAAAAACTACAAACCTCAGATTTCCCACTTCCTGGTTGGATTTTTCTCAGGTTTTCGCCTGCCATATGAGTTCTGTCATACTCACAGACATCATTCAAACAGTTTTAGAAACTTCAGAGTGTTTCTATCCAATAATAATAATATTATGCATATATTAACATCTGGGACAGAAGTGAAAATGCTGCCCCCTATCCCAAAAAGGTTTATGAAATCTGACACAGCGGTTGGATTAACAAGAAGTCCATCTTTAAACCGATGCATAACACTTGTATGTTTTATGAATTTTTATAATGAGTATTTCTGTTTTTGAATTTGGGGCTCTGCAAATTCACTGGATGTTGGCCAGGTGGGACGTTAGCGTACCATAGACCCCAGAGAAGTTAATAATGTTTACATATATTGCATTACTCATCTCATATGTATATACTGTATTCTATTCTATTTTACTGTATCTTAGTCTATGCCGCTCTGACATTAATTCCATTCCTTTACTTAAATTTGTATGTATTGAGTATATGTTGTGAAATTGTTTGATATTACTTGTTAGATATTGCTGCATGGTCAGAGCTAGAAACACAAGCAATTCGCTACACCCACAATAACATCTTCTAAACGCGTACATGTGACCAATAACATTTGATTTGATTTGAAAAGGCACCTAAAGGACTCTCAGACTATGAGAAACAAGATTCTCTGGTCTGATGAAACCAAGATTCTACTCTTTAGCCTGAATACCAAGTGTCACGTCTGGAGGAAACCTGGCATCATCCCTAAAGTGAAGCCTGGTTGTGGCAGCATCATGCTAGTGGGGTGTTTTTCAGCAGCAGGGGCTGGGAGACTAGTCAGCATTGAGGGAAAGATGAACAGAGCGAAGTACAGAGAGCTCCTTGATGAAAACCTGCTCCAGAGCGCTCAGGACCTCAGACTGGGCCAAAGGTTCACCTTTCAACAGGACAATTGCCCTAAGCACACAGCCAAAAAAGCAAAGGAGTGGCTTTGGGACACGCCTCTGAATGTCATTGAATGGCCCAGCCAGAGCCCAGACTTGAACCCAATCGAACATCTCTGGAGAGAGATGAAAATAGCTGTGCAGCGACACTCTCCATCCAACCTGACAGAGCTTGAGAGGATCTGCAGAGAAGAATGGGAGAAACTCCCCAAATACAGGTGTGCCAAGCTTGTAATGTAGTGTCATACCCAAGAAGACTTAAGGCTGTAATCGCTGCCAAAGGTGCTTCAAAAAAGTACTGAGTAAAGGGTCTGAATACAAAAGTTAAAAAAATAATGTTTTTGCTTTGTCATTATGGGGTATTGTGTGTAGATTGGTGAGAGGAAAAAGGCAACAAACATAACAAAATGTGGAAAAAGTCAAGGGGTCTGAATACTTTCCGAATGCACTGTACGTGACATCAAAGAGGGCCAACAATCTTTCTGGTAGAGACTGAAGTGATGAGTACAAAAATTGTCACCTGTAATAAAGCGTTATGATAAAACTGAATCAAAAGGCTTTAATGAAGTGGCAGCTGCATTCATAGAAATGCTGTCACCCAAGCCGAGGGCTGACAGGAACGTTGACTAACTCATTTTTAGCGAGACCCAGGACCTATCTATTTCTATAGAAGAAGACCATTTTTATTCTCAGCTTAACTAACTCATCAATAAGACAGCTTTTCATCTATCCAGATGTCTCTATATTTGTAAGCAGGGACATGATCTATATGGACACCATCCAAAGTACATACAGTATGCTCAAATCCTAAGAGTTATTTGTATGTGCTCTAGAGAACAACATATGCTTAGTTTTACCTGCATTCAGTACTAATTTCAGGTCAATAGGTTTTTCTGTAATAAAATTAAGGCAAACTGTTGTTCAGATAGAGCCTGGTCAATCGTGGGGGCAATAGCATAGTCATCATTGTCATCATTGTTTAAGTAAACAGTAAAAGTACAGGACCCAGAATGGACCCCTGCGGGACACCTTTCGTAATATCCAGGAAACCTGATTTAACACCATCAGTAGATAAACATTGAATTCTATCTG
Source organism: Oncorhynchus clarkii lewisi (assembly GCF_045791955.1). NCBI lineage: Eukaryota > Metazoa > Chordata > Actinopteri > Salmoniformes > Salmonidae > Oncorhynchus > Oncorhynchus clarkii. Next base: position 23,983,587 of record NC_092172.1, on the reverse strand, counting down.
TCAAGTCATTTTTAACCATTTACATGCAGCCTGGTCTAGGCCAATTAAGGAAAGCCTCTGAATTAGTAGTGAGTGATCAACAGTATCAAAAGCCTTTGACAGGTCAGTGTAGAGGGCAGCACAATGTTGCCTTTTATCCAAACAGTTAACCACATCATTCATAACTAGGAATGCAGCAGAGCTAGTTCTATGACCTGGTCTAAAACCCGACTGATGTACATTTACAATACATTTCAAAGATAACAAAGATCTTCTAATATTTTAGCTAGGCCAGAAAATTTAGAAAGAGGACCATAATTATTGATTCCTGGCAACTAAACAGCACCCATGCATTTAAGAATGCACTGATATTGTCATCACAATTAAATCAAACATTAATTTATATCCATAAAAATATCAATAGTGAAGGGAGCACTGAACAAAGTACTGTTCAATGATGAAAACCGTCAATAATATTAGAAGGGGTAGTCACTCAGTATGGAGACAATGCAGAGCACTTCTCCAGTTCTAACATATAGAAAGTGTCTGGGAGAATCAATGTTTCATGTAAATGCCTGTGCAATGCAGGTAGTATCAATGGGTTAATGGAAAAAACGAACTCAATGAGTGATCCTGGGAATATATACATTTCAGTCAGAGGGCTTCAAACAGCATTGAACACTGAGCAGCAAAGACTGCCCTCAGGCCATCATTTGCAGAAACTTTACCTGCTGCTGGTTGAGACTGGACTGGAACCTTAAGACAAAGACAAACCAGCCCCACCTGTGTGTGTGTGTGTGTGTGTGTGTGTGTGTGTGTGTGTGTGTGTGTGTGTGTGTGTGTGTGTGTGTGTGTGTGTGTGTGTGTGTGTGTGTGTGTGTGTGTGTGTGTGTGTGTGTGCATGTGTGTGTGTGTGTGTGTGTGTGTGTGTGTGTGTGTGTGTGTGTGTGTGTGTGTGTGTGTGTGTGTGTGTGTGTGTGGGTCACAGGGGTGGGGACAGGGGTTTGTACATGTTAGTGTACTTGTACTCCATAAGACAGTATATGTGATTGTTTGTGTGTACAGTATGCACAGTATGTTTCCTTGTGGGTTCAACGTTATGACTTTGAGGCTGCCACCTCTAATTTGTATTGATACACACTGGTCATATCACATTGGTCAGAAAAAATGTCATAAACCAAACCCGGTGCACAGACAATATCCGAAAGAGGACAGAGAAACCTGGTGAGAAACGAAGTGCAGTTTCCCTCTGTGTCCTGGAGGTGGTATGCTGTACTCCTGTACTCCACTGTCCCTCCAATCGTTTCAACATTCCCATTGTTTTTCTGCATTTGTTTTAATCAGTGTATGGCTACAGCAGGCTGTATATAAAACATACACTGAGTGTACCAAATATTAAGACCCCCCCCCAAGTGACATCAATAAGGGATCATAGCTTTCACCTGGACTCACCTGGTCAGTCTATGTCATGTAAAGAGCAGGTGTTCTTAATGTTTTGTATACTCAGTGTACTCTCTGACCACAACATGTAAAGATTTCCATTACAACACTAATACCTATGTGTATCACACCATATCACTGTGTTTAACACAACATTTAGGCCTACCACCCAAACCAATCCCTGAACTACCACCCCAGACATTTCCATACTGGTAGAGTAACCAGAACTTTACAAATGTGGAGATATTAACAATGACAATCGTTACCTTCAAAATCCCTTTTCATTATAAATACTCATAAGGTATTTATTTCCGTTCGATATGACAGAACAGTTTGAAGTAGACGCCACTTTGTTGTTTAAAGGGGAAGGAGTTAATTAGCCTAGGTGATGGGATACTGCTGCTGTCTGCTATGCATATAGACATAGGCACATCTATAGTAGACAGAGATAAGCGGAGCACCATGCTAATAATTATGCTCTACCTTCCTTATCCCTGCATTCATTCATCACCCCACGTTGGCCTTTTTGAAGTTGGATCTGTCAGGAGCGCGGTGAAATGCGCTCGCTTTATTGGAACGTACAGGGAAAGCATGCTTTGTTTATTAGGCTATGCTTAATTCTGAATAAATCTCAAATAAAACACTAAATTACATTTAAGTGATGTGTTCAAAGTAGCTCACTTTAAAGAGCGGGGAGTTCGCACGTACAACGTGTCTCTTTCTTCTCCCCCTCTCCCGGTAAGTGAGCGGGCGGGTGCGTGTCCTAAAGCTAACGGGGCAGGGTAGCTGTGCTCGGGAATGGGAGCGAGGGAGGAGGGAGGATGGGATGTGATGCAGTGACATTTATTAAACACTGATAAGATTACAGGGAGGGCTGCTGAATGACTGGGCTGCTCAATGCTGTGATACTAATCAGTAATTAGTCCTGTATACATCTTAATACTGCCGTACCACGCAGCCTACACTCCAGTTACATGTTTAGAAAGAGAAAAAACGAGGCTACAGAAATTCCCACAAATTCCTTTTCATCATTACTAATATTTGTTCCGCAACAGTCAGGATAGTACAGCTGAGACTATGCAATGTTTCACACCAGTAGATAGTCTCTATAGGAGGAGCACTACGCATTGAGAGGCAACAATTAAGACAGTGTAATAGGAGTAAAGTGAAACTGGATTGGCAATCAGTCAATGCACGTTTTCAGAAAGGCAAGTGAAAAAATGGAGAGAGCGACGAAAGGAAATGCTTGTGACATCCGCCTCGTTAAGGCAGCGACGTCGCTTTAATTAAAGATAAGTGTGTGGTGTGTGTGTGTCACAGTGTGTGTGGATCCCTGCTGGATTCCGACACGCTAACTGGACCCATCAGTGTGTTAGTGCTAATGGAATGCATTCTCACAAAGCTGTAACAACTCCGCCATCACACTCCCACTGTGTGTAGCTGCCAAACAGCAGCAATATGTGTTTCTACTACTCTGGGGCCTCCAGGGCTTTAGTCCTGGGCAACTCAGCTACACCCAACCTTCACTACACACACTAAATGGAGTCAGAAAGGCATACATAACCAGAGAACATGTTGTTTCATCCAGACTATTATCTCTGTATTGTGGTGTTTTAAAAGCTTCTAGCAGATAATTCAGCTCCTGAGAAATGCAACAGCTTGGGACAGTCCCAGTATGCGCTCTAAATTTAAACATTATGGTATCCAGAGTGAGTCCAAAGAGAGTGTTTGAATTGAGACTGTAGTGAACTACACAGCACATTACATTCAACAGCTCTGTCTCTGAAGGCTGTCTCTGATTGTTATAACAAATCCTGTAAGACTGGATTGTTGAAAGGATTGTGACTAATGTGCTTTCCCCCCCAAAAGCCTCTGTTTAATTCATCTTGTGAAAGAAGACTATTTCTCAGTATGATTTATTCAGGGCAGTTATAATGATAACATATGTATGTCAGAGACAATGCAGCGAGTAAAGGAGGAATGAATAAAGCATGTCAGTGTCTCTTAAACATTGATAGTGCCGTTACGCCTGGTTTAGTTCTGCCAGCAGGAAACACACATCCCAGGAGCACCCAGACCCAACAGGTGGAGAGGAGAGGGGCTCACACACACACACACACACACACACAGGCTCAAACACACACACAGGCTCACACACACACACACAGACACACACAGACACACAGGCTCAAACATACACACACACACACACACACACACACACACACACACACACACACACACACACACACACACACACACACACACACACACACACACACACACACACACACACACACACACAGACACACAGGCTCAAACATACAAACACACACACACACACACACACACAGACACACAGGCTCAAGCATACACAGGTTCAAACACACACACAGGCTCAAACACACACACACAGGCTCAAACAAACATCCCAGGAGCACCCAGACCCAACAGGTGGAGAGGAGAGGGGCTCTCTCACACACACACACACACACACACACACACACACACACACACACACACACACACACACACACACACACACACACACACACACACACAGACACACAGGCTCAAACACACACACAGGCTCAAACACACACACAGGCTCAAACATACACAGGCTCAAACATACACAGGCTCAAACACACACAGGCTCAAACACACACAGGCTCAAACACACACACCGGCACACAGGCTCAAACACACACACAGGCTCAAACACACACACTGGCTCAAACACACACACAGGCTCAAACACACACACAGGCTCAAACACACACTGGCTCAAACACACACGGGCTCAAGCACACACACAGGCTCAAACACACACTGGCACAAACACAGACACACACACACACACACACACAGGCTCAAACACACACACAGGCTCAAACACACACAGGCTCAAACACACACACAGGCACAAACACACACAGACACACCTGCTCAAACACACCCACAGGCTCAAACACACACACACACAGGCTCAAACACACACCCACACAGGCTCAAACACACACACACACACAGCAGGGTAGCCTAGTGGTTAGGGCGTTGGACTAGTAACCGGAAGGTTGCAAGTTCGAACCCCCGAGCTGACAAGGTACAAATCTGTCGTTCTGCCCCTGAACAGGCAGTTAACCCACTGTTCCTAGGCCGTCATTGAAAATAAGAATTTGTTCTTAACTGACTTGCCTAGTTAAATAAAGGTAAAAATAAAAAACACATAGCAGACAGTGGTATGTAGTGGAGGTGTTGTCACTCTGATAAAGAGCTGGTCTTTACACCCAGGCTGATGTCATTCAGTCCTCCTGTCAGATCCCTCCTCCTCTTCTCTCCAGTTACAAATAAATAAGAACAAGCCTCTCTTCACCACTGAAATAAGGTCTGCCTCCCAAATGGCTCCCCTTTACCTGTGTAGTGCACTATATAGGGAATAGGCCTGATTTACAGACTTCATTCACTCGTTTCCTTTCGTTTTTCTGATCAAACTGTTTGCACTGTGTCATATTATAATAGCTGTTGAGTTAATTGATGGCTGGCTGTGATCCACGTCGAAATCATACCAAGCAATTAAGACCAAACTCCGCAAACGATTATGAATTAATAAAGAGGGCATTAATGAATCATTAATGACAAATGTATCACAATCTTGCCTTTTGACACATTGTGCTCTGCTGATGTATGGGTGAGCATACGTTACCAGACTGGTCTGAGCGGAGCCATGACGAGTGATATCCTCCTCCTCATCATCAATGAATCAACACGATGAATGTAAGTATAGTGCATGGAGAGAAATGAGACAGTTTTCAATCAAAAATCCTTTCCAAATTGTTCTTTAAATTGTTTATTTGTTGTTAATAATCAAATGTTATTTGTTTATTATCATTATTTTTCTTTGTTATTTCTTATTTATTCATATGTCAATAGCACACAAATAACATATTTACAAAGTGAAGACACATTGATAGTCTCCTGAAACAGACTATACAGGTTAATGTACAGTACCCGTATAATAGAATATATAAAATGAGGTGGCCAGCGCACCGGGCAGAGAGAATGTACTGTAGGTAATAGTATGGACCAGACAAAATGAATACAGATATTCGTGTCAGGCCATTATCCAATACAAATGTGAAGAGCTCCTCAAACATACAAAAGGGCCAGCAAAGAGAACATGTTACCCTGTGAAAATGCTGCTGCTTCTCTTCCTTTACAGAGAGAACATGTTACCCTGTGAAAATGCTGCTGCTTCTCTTCCTTTACAGAGAGAACATGTTACCCTGTGAAAATGCTGCTGCTTCTCTTCCTTTACAGAGAGAACATGTTACCCTGTGAAAATGCTGCTGCTTCTCTTCCTTTACAGAGAGAACATGTTACCCTGTGAAAATGCTGCTGCTTCTCTTCCTTTACAGAGAGAGCGAGGTGTGTGTGGGCTACATGTGTGTGTCCTAGTTGTCTGTTCTCTGAGTTAAAGACTACAGCAGCATGTTGCCTTCCATTTACTGTTGGCCGATGGTTCCCCAGGTCCCTCCTGGAAACAAGGCAGGCTTTGAACACTTAATACAGAGATACAAGACCCTGGTACTCCCAAACTCTCCCCTTCTCTCCCAAACCTCCTGACAGAAAAAGACACAGGCTCTGAAGCTCCAGTGTCATCTCTGATACTCTAACTGTAGACAGAAACACAATACTGTTCTCCTGCTTGACTGGAGTTAAACAGAAGTAGAATGAATTTTAACATGGAAACTTCATCAAAATGGATTTGAAAGGCTAAAATTAAACTTTAGAAAAACAAAAAACGGACATCCAGTATTGATAAATGATATAACACATTTGCCCACCTAACAAATGCAACAATGAGAGGCCAGAATAGGCAACAGACTCAAACAGCTGATGCTGCAGTCTTTAAGAGAAGAAACACACATATTCATATTCCCTGATCTCTCTCTCTCTCTCTCTCCCCTCTCTCTCCCTCTGTATCTTCACCTCATACAAATTACTTTAGCAAATGTCTTTCTAGATGTTTCATTTGGCCATTTATTTCCAAGCCAATGCTTATTTAAATGTTCCTATTTTTTCTCTGCATGGGTGGATTGGGGAATTCTTTACTTAATTCCATTAACTTTCTATTGCAGCTCAATCTCTGGTGCCATGAGCATCAATACTGCGGCGTGGCTGTCTTTTAGCAGTTCTGCATCAGTGCTCTTGGATAGAACATGACAGTTACATTAATGTCTCCATGTAAATTGCTCTCTACACATAGGCAACAAGCAAAAGGAGGGGGAGAAACAAACACGGGGACATTCATTGCCCCTGTGACAGCAGAAATTACAACAACATTCATTGTGTGCTGGTCCAAATGGCCAAGTCTATTATGGTATACAGCAATTTCACTGAGTCTCCAGCCAGGGAGATGGACAGCAGGGCAGCAGAAGGGTAAAAAGCAATGACAGCAAGCATTCCCTTGGCGGCTTTTAACAAAGCAATGAAAAATAAAGAAAATTAGGGGTCAGGGCTCCCTGAACATCAATTTTCTGTTAGCAGCAGGTTTCTCTGAAATTGACGTGCTGCCTCTTTTCAGAGGCATATGGTGCAGCTATATGTGAGCAATAGAGACAGCCATGTCCAAGCCATTATAGAAATACAAACACTACAAGCTAAAGTGAGGATGCTGTGATGGTGAGGGCTCAATGATTTTATAGTTGAGGTTGGTACTGTGATATGGACCTCCTCCTCCAACCTTCTCCACATGCATTTAGGTTCGAGACCTCCAAGGAAGCTAGCTCTCTTGCGCACGTGTTTTTTTTCCCCTTTGTTGTCTATTTCGGTTCCTTGCGAGGCACTGGTTACCCCTGCCACCACAAGCCAAGTCCAAATTACACACGAGGAAAAGCCAAGATAGGAGCAGTGATCACCACAGCTGAGCTGGCCAACCTAAACTGTACAACAAGAGGAAAATAGTGAACACCAGGCTGCTGGTTGAAACACTGACACCAGCTGTGACATCTCAGAATAGTTGCACGGCACAGAGCATGGCACTATTTCATTGTTGAAGACAGAAAACGAGGAGAGGAAAATACCCAGGAATAAAAGAAACCCCAGGCTTTGAAGTCACATCCATCTGTGATGTAGCCACTTAAGTGTTGTGTAAAACATTGTTTCTATCGGTTTTGTTTCGTTACAATCTCCTGTCAGATCCTTTGGTCCCCAGGGTGTCTGTTAACTAAGTGGTACTGAGTACTGAGTATAGCAGTTCTGCTCTACTGCTGTTCAACCCATAGAGATGAAGTACATATTTCTGTGCGCTATTCAATTCTATGTTCAGTTCATTTCTATGTTCAATTCTATGTTCAGTTCATTTCTATGTTCAATTCTATGTTCAGTTCATTTCTATGTTCAATTCTATGTTCAGTTCATTTCTATGTTCAATTCTATGTTCAATTCAATTCTATGCAATGCTATGTTCTATACATTTTTCTCTGTTAAATTCTATTAAATTCAACATTCAATTAAATTATATTAAATGATATGTTATATTCAATTATATTCTTCATTCACTCACTATAGCATTTGGTTGAAGTGTAAACTACAGGATATTGTTTGTGTATGTCTGGAATACTGAGAACTACAGTAGTCTTCCAGAATATAAACACTGTAGGTAGACCACAGTACACAGTGTCAACACAATGTAGCGGCAACCTCTCCTTTATCAGTACACTAGCCTCAGTGTAGTGGTGCTATGGTGCTCTCTCCACACAGAGAGGTGGCAGTGGAGACACACACACCATTTGAAGTGTGTGGGGCATTCTGGGGCTTGAATACACATCTGACACAGTGTACAGAGGATGGCCACACCATGTCCCCAAGACATGCCTACAGACAAAGACTTCTCCTCTCTGCCTGGACCAGCACCACACAGCACACACCACACACCACACACCACACACTCCTCAGCCTTATCGGACATCAGAGGGAGCCACAGTGAGGGAGCCTCTCTCTCTCTCGCACTGGGAGTGCGCTTGAAGACTCTGGTTTGAGCGGGCTGTGAAATGTTGATATAGCATTAAAGTTGAACTACTGTCTTACAATTGACGACTTAATTGATTTACTTTTGTAAGAAAAACAATGTTTAATGATAGAAACAGTCAGAATTGTTTAATTGTATTATTTTTTACAAATCCTATTTCAGATAAAACAATGGTTTGATAATATTCAACCCAATAGTTATGTACCTTGCATATATCTATTGTAATCTACCTGGCACCAAATAGTGCAAAAATACAATTCTTATGCACTGTCCACTGTCAGTTACAAACTGTAAAATAAAGCCTAATCAAATAAATTAAATCTTTATTATACTTAATTGAAGGTCATTGGTTAGATTTGTATACTCCCATTGTGGGAGGTCTGGAAGAGCATTGTATATAAATAACTCAGGTCTGCATTCATATTTGCATAGACGTGAAACAATGACGGGAGGAAAATAAACTAAGGGAACAGGAATCCATTAGCCCAGGCAGCGGTGGTGAAATCCCCCAATCTACAAAAAACAAAAACAAATGAAAAACAATATTCCTGTATGGTTAGCGATCCATCAGGATGATGAATGTACGTGGCTTAGCCCAGGACATAGATCTGTCAGGCCCTGCCAGCCCTCTGACACAGCATTTAATTACAACGCATGTCTAATTGAAAGACCCCCTGGAAAAAGGCGGGACGCCTCTCTGCCCGTGGCAGGCCTAAGAAACTTAATTAATTAGCAGGCACCTCCTTCCCTCTTTTATTCTGAGTTACTATCGTCCCTGCCTCAGTGAGCTGATGACATTTTCTAGCCCGCCTTTCATCCTTCAGAAAAATGAATGGTGCGACGAGAGCGCTATCAAATGAGCTGTTGAGGCAGCCTGTGAATATGCCATTGACTGTGACTGCTCCCTGAGTGAATTGTGATTTATCTGTATGACTCTCGTCATGCTAACTGTCTTGCTCCTTCACCGCTCGCTCGCCTTCTCGCCCTCTCTGTGTGCACTTGACAGGCCTGGTAGATCATACCATGGCTCTCTAGGTTCTGATGGATGGGGGCTTAGGATGCCCCCCCCCCCCCCCAAATAGCAGTCCCCTGCATTTGACCCCAGAAGCCCCTCACTTAACATCCTGATTTGCCTTTCAATGTACCCATTCCCTAATATGAGCGCTGGATCAATACTACACATACAGTAGGCCTCTCTCACTCTTTAATGCTTGGCTAACATCCAGTTGTGTGTGCTGTGGGTCATCCTCCGAATCCTCCCCTAAACAACAGAAAGACATTGCATTATTAAACAGTATTTTCTACTGATGTTAATTAATGTCCTTTCATAATAAATGATTATCATTTTGTACAAGTCTGAAATTGTGTCACTAAGGTTGAAAGAGAAAAAGTTGAATAAAGGAGAACTGAGGAATGTTGACAAGGCTCACTGATCTACTACAAAAACAAGTCCTTTAAAGATGTTTATATGTGTATCAGGCCTCTATGAATAAGTCATGTGTTCATCAGGCCACCAAAAGCCTCTGAGCGCCTCTGTCTGTCTGCCAGGGACTCCACTCACTTCAAGCGGAGGGAAAACTTTTTGGCAGTCCCCAAAAGTAGAGTTAGTCTGTGGGTCGCACGAGGATAACAGAGAGCCGACAGCGTTGCGAGACACCCTCTTTTCCTGCTCCAAGGGAGACAACCACCCCTGCCCCACCCAGGCCTGATTAGTGAACCCCTGAACCTGTGGAAGAGTGTTGAAACGCTGCCAGCAACCAGTCAGCGCAAAATCAAGATCTTCACAGCAGAATCAAAAGAAATCAGTCGATCGCTGCATAAACATGAGAGCAGGGGAGGTGGCAGCAGCGAGGAACGTGTGCCTGCTCTGACATCCGCTAGAGGTTCTGACACACCAAGTGTGCTGTCACCCATCCTTCCACCACCATCTCTCCCTGAGCCCTGCACAGGGACCCAAACCTCCTGTTATGGCAGTGAAAATTCTGCATCCTTATGTTTCATTATGTCCTGCCTTTCTGCTGTTAAAACTCCACCACAGAATGGATTGAATGTCTTCATTCTCTTTGGACTTTACTGTGGTGTTCTTATACATGGGATTGGCTTTACTGTGTGATTATGTAGGATTATAGATACATATTTTTGGGCTGTGCCACTGAGCAAGACTTGTTTTAGGGGGCGATAAGGGGGAAGGGAGTGGGTGGATGTCAATCAAACAAAAGTATTGGCTATTTAACTAGTCAGTATTCACAAATTGTCCATTTGTGGAGCTATTAGCATTTTCCTTGTTGAGTGACAGCGTTTCATTTCAGGATACCCATGAGGGTCACAACAGACACACCTGTCTAATTATCAACTCCTCTCAGGTTTACCCAGAATAACACTAATGAACGAGCCGGTAGACAACTCATTTTAGACCAAGAGGAATTAGTAAATGTAACAACAATCTTAACAGACAATGAGCAATCTAAGACATGTTATTTCATTATGCAAAATTATAAATACGCATATGTTTCTGCAACTTTCAATTTTACATAAAATGAGTCTTTAATTATGTCAGTTGATAATAAAGAATTGTTAAATCAGAATGTATGTTCTTTCTTCATCTCAATTTTAAAATAGTCTTCATGGGTTGAGGTCAAATGAAGTTCAGAAAAATGTGGTTTATAGTCTGTCACAATCTGACAAAGGGGAGAGAGGGGAACCCAGTCTATTTCCCGCTCTGTTGTCTCCTGGACCTGATTGAGACACTTAACAGTTGGGCAGCCCAATCACTCTAATGGGTACAGACACACCCATTTGTCTAATCAACCTCCAGCATTTGAACAAGACAGATGAAAGGGGAGGACAAGACAACTGCATTACAACACAGACCACAAACATATGCTGCCTCATTAGAATGATAATACTACCAAAGGACCTGAGCCCAGCGCTGAGCCCCTGCTCTCTGAAGTATACAGAGTCTTGTATTAGCTCCAGCACTACCCCTGCTAAATGTCATCCAAAGAGACAGGTAATTTACATTTATGATAAAATGATCTTGCATGTTTTATTTGTCTTGGAAATTAAATACTTACTTAATCATTGTGGAAGGAAGGGACTTAGCCGATGTACTCATGTGTTTCTGACTGCATTAGAACTGATGTGGCGTGGCGTGATGGATATTTAATAGTTGTGCTGTCCTTCTGTATCACGTCAGGGGCCTGACACACACAGATGCACTGCAGCTCACCAGCCGTACAGAATCACTTTAATTATTAGGCCCATCATCTTGGCTTTGAGAGGAGAGGAGAAGAAAGAGGCTTGATGTGGGTGGGGAGCCTATGGGTGTTAAGGTAGGAGAGGAAGGGACAGGTGTGAGGTCCAGTCAGCCAAACATGATGAGGTGCTTCAAGCTGACATGCTCCAGCGTTGGTACCTGACACTCCTTATGCAGGGTGTCAAGGCCTCATAGCTGAGTCGAGTAGAGAGCAGCACCTGAAGGGCTGTGGTTGCCTGTGCTGTGCCCAGGCAACAAGCTGATTCCATCTTGAACACGCAGCCTTTCACTGTTGTTTCATTTCACCCTTAATTGATATTATACTCTTGTAAGGAAATACATGTAGAACAAGTTCATGTTAATACCAGTAGAGACACGTCAGCTTACGTCCACAACGTTGCCTGAAGAAGACTCTAGCAGTCGAAACGCGTTGCAGCTGTGCGTCCTGTTATTAATTATAAACTGGGTGGTTTGGGCCTTGAATGCTGATTGGCTGAAAGCTGTGGTTTATCAGACTGTATACCACGGGTATGACAAAACATTCATTTTAACTGCTCTAATCATGTTGCTAACCAGTTTATAATAGCAGTAAGGCTCCTTAGGGGTTTGTGACATATGGCCAATATACCACGGCTAAGAGCTGTGTCCAGACACTCCGCGTTGCGTCGTGTCTAAGAACAGTCCTTAGCTGTGGTATATTGGCTATAGACCACAGCTCCTCTGGCCTTATTGCTTAAATATACCATAGGCTGATCTTGTCTTTCTATATGTATTATGTCTACAGTATATAACCTGTAGTTAGTTAACTAAAGTTGTTCTGCATTGTACTGGCGCACTACTTTGTTTCTATTCTTGGAATACCAGGAACTTAAAAGAACCATTACAAGACATTTCTTCATTGTTCACTTTGAAATTGGACATTCGACAATCCAATAGATAAACCACTACAACTATTTTCCTATAATGTATTTTATGGGATGAAGATGAGAGAGAGGGAGAGCTGGGGCAGAGAGCAATTATGTGAAAAAAGCTGGGCCCTCTACTGCTGGCTTGCTCCTCCAACACATGGGCCATCTGCACAGAGGCTGGCTAAATGAGGATGACAATGCTAATCACTATCGATGGAGACTAGACTGGTGTGGATGAATGGCCAGGCTGAGCAACTCATTGCACAATGTTGCTGTCAGGGCATGCCAAGTCCACAAGCCTTCAGGGGCCACGCCCCTTTCCTGTGCAGCCTCCATCACTCAGTGGTGACACGTGTATGGCTTCCTGTCAATTCAGGAAGTCTTCTTGGTTCTAATCCCAGCCACATAAATGACTTCCTATCTCCATATTTAAGTAGTCTCTTGATGGCTATTCTCATGATTGTCCCTACAATTATGTTTTTGTTCACTGTGTCAGATATCTTTTTTCCATTGGCCATTTCTTTCTGTTCATAATTATTAACCTTTCATCTCTAGCAAAATCTGCATATTTGTTTTACATTCCTCTTTCTGTCATTGTTACTCTCACGAGAACCAATAATTCAACCCTGGAGTTAATGGAGAATTTGTGATAGAAAGCTACAGTCTGTTCAGTAAGGAAGTGATACAGTACTGAATCTGCAGTAGCCCGACATCAAAACCAAAATAATCACAGCCTGTAAAGTGTAATGGAGGATTAGATCTATCCGGTGACGTGTGTATTTTCGCGGGTGGCCTCCAGGCAAATGATTTTAACACCCTTCCCCAGCAGCCCAATCAAACAAACACAGCCTGCAGTATCAAACATCATTCTTTGTCCTCTAGTATTAACATTTACAACAAAAGGAAATTACTGCTTAATTCCTTTATACTCTGGAAAATTTGGAGCGCAAATCAAGAATTACACATTTTTATGAGCAAATAAAAGAGGGTGCCAAGACTGAGCTATTAGGCTGAGAGTGGGACCAGGCTTAGAAGGCTGGGTCTACGTCGTTCCTCCTTGATGGTTTCCAGCTGTGCGTGGGCATATTGTCATTTTCCTCTCTCTTTTTTTGTCAGTGTCCCCATAAGTGAATGTGAAGAGGAGCAGCTGTCTTGCAGGCTGGCCTGTCCCTTCTGTCCCCGGCTCTGGGCCCTGGGCCCTGGTCTCTGGTCTGGGCAGGGAGAGCCAGTAAACATCCAGGCTCTAATTACACTGGCAGGCCCTGTGGAGGTGACCTCATGATCCTGTGGTACTGGGTGTATTTACAATGATATAACAATATACAATACCATCACCAGAAATTACAGGGAGAGGTAGCACAAAACATGTCACTCAAAGCGTTGTGTAATTTTAAACTTGTTAAGGTTAAAAGAGACCAAT